>NC_049989.1:10824958-10836398 GCF_000003815.2 Branchiostoma floridae | reverse complement strand
CCTTTTCGCACTTTCGGTACTTTCCTTTTCGTTCCTTTTCGCACTTTCGGTAGACCCGAATAGAATAGTCTTTTAGAACATTAATTGTTCCTTTTTTCCTTTATTTAGATACCCTTTAGCCCGTAGGGCTAGTCTACCAGGGTTCGGACATATACAACACAAACATACATGTATATATATACATAACAGAATTAGATAGATGTGCTAGTCTTCTACAAAAATGGTTTTGGTTGCTTTACCGCAAATGCTGTACAGACGGAAGTCTCGTCCGTCGCTACGATGTTGTCCACTAGCACGTTCCCACAATGCACCAGAATCTGTTGGTCACACTTCAGGATGTTCGTCTCTCTCTCTTCATCGTCGTCTTTTTCATCGTTACCGCATACACCTGGGAAATTATCATATTTTTTAACGAGTTTGCTCAGTGCAAGGCCATCGACCATTTCTAGGCACTGAACTACGCTCACTGTGGCAGCATCTCTTCTCCCTAAGTCAGAAACATCGAGCTTCAGCAAGTTCGACTAATTGACTCAATATAGGCGAAGCAGGCGTTACGAGGCTGCTCGGGAAACCCCCATTTAGGCTAAGGTCACATTTCCACAAAGGGGCCCGGCCAGGCAGCCTTCGGAAACGATAAGTATGATATAAAAGACAACAACAACACAAAACGGACCGAAAATAATTCAACATCATGCATTGTGCATATTTATTGGCATAACCTTAAATTTTTCGTTTCCGCAAACAGCCCGGCCGGGCCCCGGGTAGGAAATGTGACGTAGGCCTTAGCAGGAATGGTTTGATCCATTCACACCGGGAAGGTCCCCTACTCTTTTCGATATTAAAGTGCGGCAGGTTCTTTAACGTGCCCGGGGTATCACTCTCCCCATACACGGGACCTCCATTTAACGTCCTATCCGAGGGACGGCCTTAGCCGAAGCTAGGTATTCATTTTTTTACCTGAGTGAGGTGAGGAAAGTCGTGTGAAAGAGATGTAATAAGTCGTGTATAAGATGAGAATTACAATACGTGTTACATGAGCATGAGCCTGTGTCAATTTTACCAGAATTTTTGTCTGGTAACAATATATAGAATGATAACGGTAATATATATTCCTAGAGCTTACTCTTAGCACCATTCTTAAGATAAGGAAGGAAGCATACACTCACGTAGTGATAAAACGTAGGGAGAATACAGTAGTTCATCATATGACAGCTTGCCGTCACCTAAATGCAAGAAAGACAACAACAAAGTAAACTTTTGTGTTACTGACGAAAATGTCTGACGACATCTGAAACTTCAATGGTATTTCTAACAATTTTGTCCAGCTGTGTAGATGAAGATTTAAAAAAATCTGTCCTAATCTTTTTGACTGTGGAATTGACGTTGGTATTCCATGACATTTGTTTGCAATCTACGGCACATATTTGCTCATTTTGCAAACACTTTGTACGATTTACTGTATGGTTGGAAACTTTCATTTTTTTCGGAAACGGTTAAAATTGATGAGCGCTCCGATGTCATCCTTATAATCAAATCAACATGGCCTTACGAGAAAACGTATACACCTTTCTCACTCGGCGGCCATGATAGATAAAAAACGAGGTTAATGAGGGAAACCGGAAAAAACATGTTTATAAAATCAGCTCCCATTTAGTTGTCCTCAAAACCCCACAAAAAAACATCAAATGATAAATATCATAACTAGTGTTATGCGCCGAAATATGCAGCAATTTAGAGTAGCGCATAAATTTGACGGAAATGCAGCAATTCTCTTATTGGTCAATTTCTCAATAGCCATGCTATCATTGGCTGAACTGCTAATTATGATGGACAGTCTTTTGTTGCCACATTGACCACGTTTCGATCTATCATGGTTGCTGCGTGGGAAAGGTGTACAATAGGGAACGTCTTACCATCAGAGTCCACGAGGTCAAAGGCGTTTTGCAGCAGGCCCTTGTCTTTAGTCTGGTAGAAGTTGACACTGAACTTGGCCAACTTGTCGAACTTAGACGCCTGGCTTAACACGTCTAGAATTTTCCTAGACGTAGAACAAAAGTGAGTAAAAACAAGTTCTTATTGAATCATGCTATTTCGAGTCTCAAAAAAATTGGGCCCCTGTCGTTCTAAACTGCTACGTGGCTGCTTCACCGCGAACTTCAAAACACCGCAAACATTTTTCCATGGCAGTAAGAGACTACAGTGCATGGTGCTACAGTGAACTTAAAATCACCGCGAGAAGTCCGCGAACTTAAATGCATTTACAGTATTATGAGATTTGCAGTCATGCATTACTGAGTAATATTTTGTTGCATAATTAGAATTTGAGAATCGCCAAGGAACATTTTATCGTCTGCACACTGTACGTTTGCAAGTGTGTGCCAACCCTGTGCAATTACAAAGTTTTAGATGTAACGTTAAACATTACTTTAGAAGGAAAGCATTACACAACGCACTCGCTTGAACTGGCCAGGTCCCGTTTCAGTGGAAGAGGCATCCCAGTTGTTGACGTTATGGCGAAGGTCACCAGACACAACACGAGAGACGCAGACATCTGTGATAGAAACACGCCTCGGGGTAAATATGACATGCTTTTCGACATCATACCAAGCATACAAAACTTAACATCAACAAGTTGCTATAAGGTACAAACATGCACCACTTCTTCCTTATATCACAAAGTATCACGACACCAACAGGACCATAGTACGCCCAGGTCAAAAGATGCTAAAAATGGAACTTCTGCTGCAGTACCAAGCTCACATACAAGGGGGCCCAAAATCGACCTTGACCTTTGAGGCTTAGAACTCCATACGGATGTCACACGGACTTGAATATTTACGCACGTATTTCTAGCTCATATAGCAAATGGCTGTAAGTTAGAAATTTCATGATCAACAGTTTATAATTAGGTTAGATTTAGAGACACACGGAAATAAACACTTCAGACATGCAGTTTTTTCTTTGAATTGAATAAAACAGACACCCATTCTACGCAGAGAGTAACCATCTGAACTGTATAGATAATAGATTAGACATGTAAATAGTCTATTAATCGTTCTTTTATGTTACATGTACGTCGAATATTAGGTGAGCATGTTAGGCGATTTAGCCTGGGGCTATGGGGAGGTGTTTTGAAAAGTGAGATTAGAAAACGACGCCATTTTGATTTTCTTATAAGTTATATGCCAGTGACCTTTCTAAGACTTTGACGTTTGTAAAGGACTTAGAATGTGGAAACCTGAATTTAATTGAAGGTTACGAGAGCCTATTATATATGAAACTCAACTTTTTTTTATATCTAAATCCAATGACAAGGTGAGAGATAAGTGAACATGTTTTAGCTACCTTTTAATGATAAGCAGAAAAAAATTTAGACACACAAAAACACAAACACTTACGACGAATACGCACTAATATAACATTTCAATATCAATCCATGCCCTGTGCTCTCATGCGTTTTCATATTTTAGATATTCGAGGACTCTCGTAGAACGAGGAAGCTTTTTGTTACACCCGGAAGTAAATGTATTGTTCATTGTGTCCACTTGTATTGTGCAATACCATATGTTTCGTGTATTCCACAATTCTAAGTACTAACATTGATTGTAAGCCTAACTAATAGCACATGGTGTCATACCCGACATAAGTCAGTGAGTCAAGTCATCCCCAATTCTGACTGTCGTCGATTGTTTCAGTTCTAATACTGCCATGAAAGCAAACGACAGCAGTCCTATTCTCGAAGGAAATATTTCTGAACAGGAAAATGATTGTAAAACTAAAACTTAAGGAGATGAACAATGATATATTGTCATGCCAACTCCTGTATATTTATGTCTCTCAGTTGAAAGAAAATAATCTGACTGACACCACAGCCATGGAAAGCCTCGTCACTTTTAAACTACACCTCGACACCAGACATACATACATGTACACTGCGAGGAGTACTTGTAAGATCATGATACACTTTCGAGAAGACCCCTCTTAAGTTAATGTGTGCATATTCTACACTATACCGTGGTTCTTTCAACCAAGATAAGACACCAGAATGATGAAATATTACCTTTTCTGTCATCTTCATACGAAAAGACTGTGAGTGTCGTCACTACTAAAAACGTTGTGTTGTTCGAGTTTGCCAGCTCTGAGTTACTTGTGCAGTCACTTTCTATCAGGTCATCATAGTCTACTCTGATTGGCTTACAGGGCTGTTGGGTCACTTGTCAATTATCCCCCACCCGTCTGTGAGTTCTCGTACCCCCAGGCGACACGACTTCATTGTTACGAATTGATGACGTACGAGGAAACAGCTATATTTGTCTTTTCCTGCCTTTTAACAAGAAGGACATACGGAGAAGGAACATAAAAGTTTTCTAATCTCCACTGTGAACTTCGTAAAATGTACATTCACAGAATCTATACATGCCGCGTTGCTGTCTTCAAAGTATACCCTCGTCCCTGTATTTGAAGCTTTGAAGCTATGCAGACCGATTTGAGCTTCTCTTGAATAAATAAAAGTTCAAACAAATAGCTTCAAATGTACAGACACATGGGTATAATTTGAAGACAGTGACGTGGCATAGCATCTGTGTTTCTACAATTTTACACTGTACTTTCGAAGCCTGTGTATTGGCCTGGAAAAGCGCATATTACCAAGAAATTTAGATCTTTGTTTACATCAATTTTGGGCACGACGTTTTTAGGTGACATGCGGTCATTGACTTTGTCCCCTCCTCGAGAATTCAAACCATTAGTCCGACCCCGCTCTCCAACACATTCATTAACTTTCTGTGTTCCAATTGACATTGATAAGATTTATAAGATTTTCCAAGATTTTACGTTTGTCTTAACGGAAGTGTTTACGATGAGCACGGAGAATTAGGAATCAACAAGAATCAAGAAAAAAGCACAGCATATGTAGAGTTTGATATGATTTCGTGGTATGATGATGCCTGTTTTTATACCTACGAAGACTGGATACTGTATCTCTTACTAAGAGTCTTAGCTTTTTCTCTCAGCTAGACGGCGACTGTTGAACGACTGTTGAGCGACCAGCATTGGATTCCTGTAACCATTGTTATCATATAAATGGAATATGATGCACGATGCAAAATATAACCTACAAGACAACAAAACGCAAGAGACGTCACAAGATTTCTTCTTTGTCAACGAAATTCATTGAGCAATCTGACAAATATTTGTTCGCTAAGAGGTCGCAGCTTCTAGTAGAAAGGGGGTGTCGATGCGGTACATTAGGCTCACAGACAATTCCGTTTATCACATTATTTAAGGTCAATAGTTGCGGCTAAACTATAGCTATTACTGATCACTTTGTAAGATAAGCTTTCCTAAGTGATTCTAACGTCGACTGGGGCAATACTTGTGAGTTCAAGTGCACCACAGGCGCCCCTGCAGAGCGAAGGAGATTCATAATAACACATGAAATAGATTTGCACAGAAGACCTGCTTGTTTTGTCACATTATTGACAGTCAGCAGTCACAACCTTTGAACTATTAGTCATTCTGACATGACAACCAGTGTTTGGGGAACGTTAACATGATGACGTTGACTTCAGCACGTACCACGTTGGGGTAAAAATACACTTACAATTAGTTCCATGATCGGAAGTAGTCGGTAGTTTTGTATCATTAGGCCACAGCAAGTAAATTTATGGATGACATCAGCGCGCTTGTTAAGTTTTGTCTGATTTAAAAAAAAATCATTCTTTGGAGACGGTCAACATCAGGACGAAATAGTACCAGAATAAGCAAATATGTTGTGTTGTAACCTTATGATTGTACTTGTAGAAGTGACACTTGGGAGGTACCAGGGACCGTTGTCGTGTTAAGTGAAACTAGTTGGATAGTTGTAAAAGTGGCACCAATATGGAATGAGTGTAGTTACCACCTTCGTAAGAGGTACCAGTCTACCACATTAGTGTCACTTTTACTACACCAGATCATGCCTTGGATAAAGGAATGAATGCCTTGTTGGCTGTGGTACCATGTTTTGTCCCTTCAAGTCTTGTTACAACGTTTATGGTGTCTATTTTGAAAATGCAACCTTCTTGTTTCTTTTTTGTACCCATCTTGTACCGCCCTATCTCACTATTGTTGCAGTCTGCAGAGGATATTATCCATAAAATGTACTTGCTGTGGTCTTTAAAATATAAATTGATCAGTTTTTAAAAATTCTTTTAAAATGAAAATAATCATTCTGGTGGAACGTAGCAACACTTTCTGGAGTGGAATGACTGCACCCCTAAAAGATCCCTTCCTGACTTTCTCATCTTCGTCGCCAGTTGGAGAGCTGGCTTGATCAAACAAGTCTGCAGCGCCGCCTGGCGATGAGGATTGGTTCTACATGCAAGCTAAAATATGACTCATGATGAGATGTGCGAAGGTCTACAGTAAAATGATTCATTTACTTTCTCCTTACATACACTGCAAGCAGATTAAGATTATGAAATACAATATGAAATATTGATATAACTGGTGAATACACGTCACTGTTATATATATGATTATATTATTGTCATAATAGACAAGGAACTAAAAATATATTGAAATCCTTTCGCTTCACAAATCATTATGTAATAAATATGTATGATGTTTCTACTGTCATATCTATGAAAACTTCACTCTAGGGAGAAATGATTTACCTTATCAAGTTACAAGAATAATATCTAACAATTCAAACAAGCAATCTACGAACATTGGCTTAAATGCTGTAGTGAACCAAGGATACATGGAATAATGTGCTTGTAATACTTTGGTTCTTCTATCACAAAATCGCTCTTGAATAATTCTGATATTGTTAGTGGTAAAGTTTGTTATTGATTATTAATCAATATAATTATGAATCAATTATTTTATTTCAGGGAAAGCATTAGCTTACAAATGTGATTCATTGAAAAGCTAGACTTGATTATCACAGCGATGTATTGCCTTTGTCCTAAATCAAGTTGGAAAATATTCCACAGTGCCTGTCTTCATATAACGTTACTGCGTATAAAACTATATGTGGAATCTCATGCGGCAGATTACGTCACAGCATTGTTGTGAGGATGACGTCAGCTATCATCATCATCTTAAGAACCGCCAGCTGTTAAAGGTAAAGGTCTTCGTTAGAACGTAGAACGACAAACGTCAACTTGCTTATTTTGGTGTTCAAATGAGGATAAGAAAATATTATTGACACAAAATGAACACTTAAGCTAACCCCTGTCACACCCTTCTGAGTGCTCGATGATAAAGACAAACTGTATTGTGCATTGTGTATTGTGTGTGAACTCGTGTTATTCTTTCTTTAATTTGATTTATGAGTGACCTGGTCAGGAATAGAAAAAAATTCAATTACTTCACCCACAAAGGTGTGAAGTATTGTTTTGGGGCTTGCCTGTCTATGGATGTGTATTTGTCTAATCACTGCCCTTTCTGTACGTTCCGCTAGAGGGGGTGAACTCGGCTACCACTGATTATCCTGTTAGGCCAAGGTCACATTTCCAAACCTGGGCCCGGCCGATAAGCTTTTTTGGGGAACGATAAGTAGGATATGATATAATATAAAAGACATCAAACTACACAAGACGTAAAGAGAATAGTCGTGGGCATTATTTGTGCAGTTTTTACCTATACATTTCTATTTTTCGTTTCCACAAACAGCTCGGCCGGGCCCTGGCTTGAAAATATGATGTTAGCCACACCTCTGCTATGACCAAGGAGATGCTATGACATATTGTAAATCGTACTCACGAAGCTGACAGATGTACGGCATGGTTAAGTCGCAGTTCTTGATTTTCCAGTAAACATGTCTGGGGCCCCTCCACAACACCACGCAGTCCCGGATCTTATGAGGCCTAGGGCCCCTGGACCTGAACTTTTGGTAATCTCCCATGGCCAGCCGGGTGTCGTCATTCCACATGAAAGTGGTCTCAGCTTTCAGATCGTCCAGACCGATCCAGTAGTTCCTTCAACACGTCATATATCCAAGAATGAATTAACGAATAAACCAGAACACAAAATATCAAAACCGGAAGTTTCGCTACAGTACCATAACACGCCGCTAGAGCACCCTACCAAATGTTATCCCTACCATTTCTCTGTCTTATAATATACAGGCCTAACGTTGCATGCATAACAAATATCAAAACAATCCACCCATGCGTTCTCTAGTTATCTCGCTGACAAACATCGCTCTGACATACAAACTGCAATACAAAACCCTCCGTTTCACGGAGGCAATAACTTGAGGGAAGGAAAGGAATAAACTGGAATAAATGAAGGAAATAATCATTTACTTCCTCATGTTTTTTCTCTATTATCTCACCGATAGAATGAAATCTCTAGTTTTCAGTTCACAACGTTCACTTCAAAGGAGTCTGTATTCCACCACAAGTTGTGAATCAAGAACCTATCAGTAAGTTTTCTAACGCTATAACCTATGGATTTGATGTATAAGTAGGCAGATTTACCTTTGAGTTCTTCCGCTCGTTTTCCTCAGGTGATTTTTGAGGAAGTTTTGCGTTCCGGCATCTTTGATGATCGCTAGTGTGCCTCCGTATGACTCACATTCCCGCCGTGCGGAGTTGTAGTTCAGTTCCCGGGTTCTATATGAGCCTGACCAGAAGCAGTGATTCCCGAACTTCCCGAAGTTTCTGGCTGGATGTAGAGTTGGGTAGAGGCCCGAGCAAGATGCTGTACACAGTAGAAAAAGAAGGGAATAGTCCCGGTTAAATATTGCCATTTTAACTGTATTCTAAATAATGTTAACGAGTATTTTTGTTATACATTTTGCCTTACCCTTTACCTCTTCCTTCATGACATAAATGAAAATTGGCCAGCCGAAACACAATTTGATAGAATTTATTTACCATTGTCACAGCAGGTTCCGTTGTATCCAGTACCTGCACAGTTGCAGCCGGGGCCGTTTGGAGACCCATGAGGACAGTACCTGTTGCAGGGACTCGTTTCACTGTCGTCCCCAGTACATTCTACATTTCATTGAAATTTTTAAAGTTTTCCTTGGTACATTTGTATTGTTCTAGTTAATGAAGTTCAGAATACGCCCCCGCTCTCGAGTTAGGATGGTAGCAAGTATCTTAAAGTTTTAATCTAACAAAAGTCAAGAAGTTACTAACAGAAAGTAAAAAATGTTAAATCATACCAATGCATGTATATCCATCTCCTGTGTGCCCATCATCACAAGTACAGTTGTAGCCCCCATGTGTGTTGGTACAGGTAGCAGTTTCATGACAGAGGTCTATTCCTTGGGCGCATTCGTCGACGTCTGGAGAAAGAGAAGGCATTTTTGTCAGTTTACTCAGTGAAGAACATCTTTATATGATGTACAGAATTCTTTTTGATGCCACAAGAAGTATACGTACCCTCTTCGCAGTTGCTCCCAGTAAATGAATCCGGACAAGTGCAGTTGTAGAAGCTCACGAAGTCATTGCACGTGCCACCGTTTAGACATGGATTGAAGTGGCAGTGGTCAGGCTCTGAAAAACATACATATAGTTTTATACATTGCGTTACAATAATATAATGTTACGGATGTTTGAGTGTTTTAGTACTTAGGCATACGTATTTTGTATTTGTGATACAATGGAAAGCGTTCGTTAGCTATGCTGTGTCATTACTTTATACAGATACTGCCATTGAAGTCATCATCAAGGATCGATGAACACCCCAGAAAGGCAGAGATGATGTCTGAACAAAAAGACCTTACCTTATGCCTTATGTCTTACCTTCTTCACATCCCTCTGGAAGGTTCCCTGACGAAGGGCAGACCTTACATTCTGTCTGGGCCTCTTCGTCCTGATACCAGCCAGGTGGACACGGTAGGCAGGTGTTGTTTTGATGGTAAGTACGGACGGGGCAGTTGACTTGAAGTGTAATGGAAATTTCAACATTGGTTAATATCTCGACAACATGTATGCTTTCACTGAATTTCTTAACATCTCACACATACCCCCTAACGTAGAATATTTGTTCGTAGAGCAAAGACATTTGTAATGTCCATATAATAAGTGGATTCAACCAAAGCACAAACCAAGCAAATCAAGGGTTATGTTAGGCCCTTTAAGGGGCGGACAGTATGTTGTAGCTTTTGTTATTTTCTATTCAACACTAACAAGACCGGGCAAAGTGGCACTGCACTCAAGTTGTTGAACTTATGTTAACAGCACATCGTAACATAAATGTAAATTCATACATAGAGACATGAAAACAATATATAAACAAAGTTACAAATAAATCCAGTGTATATACAGTATGCAACTTGATATTTTACTCACTACAAACCGCGCCGAAGGTTTCTATCCTCTCGATCTGTCCTTCCTCACAGTGGATGTCGAAGGTGGGCAGGAGACCGACATAGTTAACTGCTTCTAGCGACTCCCCTCCTACTTCGAGGTTGAAGTTCCTCGCTGCTACTCTGGCGCGAATCTCAAAGTACATGTTGTCCAGTGCTCCGATGACGTCCGATTGGTCGGTGGCTGTTGGTTCCTCTGCTAGGGACACTGCCTCGGTCACGAACTCTATTTTGATAGTGTTCCCTAAAGCAGATCGCTTGACAACGAACTCTACGCTGTGCTCCCTCCGTTCTGCGTCCCTTGGAGTGTCCCGGCGTTTCCTGGAATTCAGTCCACAGGTGAGCTCAATGTCGGAAATCCCGCACCTGATACCGGCGCTGCAGTTACCCAGGTCCGCGTAGAGCCGAAGGAGGTCTCTCTTGATGTCTTCTTCGTTAAAGGCGCAGGAATCACTGTAATAATACAGCTCGTTCTTTTGTCGGGCTCGCCCAGGCCGGTGGAAATCTAGAAATAAAAAAAAATGTGATATGAAAATAATATCAGTGTCTGGGTATCATTTTACTTAGGCTTAGGTCAAGATGTCACCGGTGACCATCAGGGATTTACCTCCGACCGGGCTCCGATGACTCAAATTTGCCCCGTTTGACTGCTGGATACCCTAGCGGTTTCCCACAGGTAGGTCACGGTGTCTACTTGTGACCGGGTCCCGGGTTCATTTTAAGTCCGACTTCAATTCAACCTGGCCTGGGAGCCGCAATGTGCCCCACAGAGCCAGGTAGGGTTACGCCAGAAAGTGCCCGTTAACTGTCCGTCAGTTAACTCTTTTGAATACGTTACAGGGTGGTACAAACTCGTTTCAAAGCATTCCTTAAGGTGCACTCTCACTGCACTTGTGTCAAGCTTGCGTCACTGCGGGGTTCGTTCACTGCGTCACTGGTTTGTTTTTTTCTCAGGATTTTATAATTTAGATATTGCGTGATACGTACACGTATGACTTAGAATACGACAAAATACGCAAAAAAAGTAAGAAAATTGTTCGTTATCTCTGAAATTCGTTAAGTATATTTTGAACCCCGCAGTGACGCAAGCTTGACGCAAATGCATGTGAGAGTGCACCTTAAATCCCTTTA
>NC_049989.1:10813867-10819030 GCF_000003815.2 Branchiostoma floridae | reverse complement strand
CCAATCGCACCGATACGTGTTCGCTGGCTCCATCGCGAAGTCGTACCTTAAATATATATAATTTCATTTTTAAATGCTTCATCACAAAATTGAATTAAATACACGATGTTATGTATCACTATAAAAGAATTTGAGGCAAAGTTTAAAAGATATGAATTACCACAAATTACTTACGTGTCTTGACAGCTTAAGCTGCAGTATTTCTGAGCTCCCTCGGCCACACCACACGTCACTGCCCCGTGTAGAGGAGCTGTCGGTACAACGCACTCAGGAGCTGTGGATAGAGAGATATCAACGATTATAACAGGAGGGCTGAAAAGAAAGAGTCTAGGATCAATCTAGGTTACTTATGATTGTATCAAAACCCCGCGGTCTGTAAATATCAATTATGTTCTTCTAAAATTGTAGGATATATATATATATAAACATACCTTCGATGATGACATCGAAGTCACAGGTATTCCCATCAGCAAAGTCCTCTGCCCAGCAATGTACGTTGTGGGTTCCAATGGGAGCGGCGTCTCCCTTGTTCGCAGAACACTCGTGATTGGCCAGGTCGTTGGACGGTTGGAAACGGAACTCCGGATCTGTCCAGTCCAGGAGACCTCCGTCTTGTGAGTTTACTGTTATATGTGTGTCAGCGGGGCAGGATACAAGATTCGGGGCGTTCCGTTCTACCCGTAGGAATAGTAACAGACAAAAGTAAAATGATTTCTTTGAGACATTTTGAACATGATATTTGTGTAGAAAGTGAAAAACAGAAAAATCCTGTCAGTATTCAGAGATTACAGACGTTGTATACAAAATGTTATTTTAAATGTAGTTTCGTTATTTTGCCAGTGAGCCGCATGAAACCTAAAGTGGATTCCAGAAGTATTCACTGACCACAGTGAAGTCCATTTCCACTATATCCATCGTTGCATGTACAGGTGAAACTTCCGTCAGTATCTGTACAGCTCGCGTCTTCATGGCAGTTGTCTGTGTCCGTGGAACACTCATCTATGTCTGCAAATAACAATTTAAGCTACATGTGATATTGTTTACATGTATCGAATGATATTTGTGTCTAGAGTTTGGTAAGAAAGAAAATGTGCACGTTTGTTTTACATGAAGGAACATAAAGTGAATACTGTTGTGACTTACTTCCACAGTCTGGAGACTCATAGCCAGTGTCACAGCTGGTGCAATGGTTTGGGCTGCTGCAGATCCCTCCACGTGGACATGTTGCGGAGCCCCAACAAAGAGCTGTGCAAGATGCAAAACATGTTTATTGATCTTCTTCGAATGACTCCATTTAGGTGCACCGGTGATATACTAAAAATGTCGGTTCATCTACTCAGAATGGCAATGCTCTATTTAAATACACAGCGTCTATGACATTAGGTTGATGGTGTGAACAGGTTGTGGAGCCCCAACACGGAGCTATCAAGATTCAAATATGTCTATTGATATTCTTCGAATGACTCCATTTAGGTGATATACTACGGTTCAACTTCTCAGAATGTCAATGCTACATTTAAATACACACAGCGTCTATGACATTTATGATGTCGACAGATTGTGGAGTTCCAAAAGAAAGCTGTTTAAAGTTTCAAAACATGTTTCATCATCTACTTCAAATGACTCAGTTTAGGTAATATACTAGAAATCATCTACTCAGAATGACAATACGATATTAAAGAATACATGATATCTTTGGTAATTAGTTTGATCGTACGTCATACTAATTGCTGTGTATGGTGGCATCGCAACCTTTGTATCTCACACGTATATCTTACGTATTACTAATTACCTGTACACGTTCTACCATCCCCAGTGTATCCGCTGTCACACGTACACCGGTAACTCCCAACGGTGTTGGTACAGGTGGCATGTTGATGACAGTTGTGGACACCTGTAGCGCATTCGTCAATGTCTGAAAAAGAAGATATGGCCAGCAAATCAAAGCAAAGAAACATTAATGATTTCTTACGTTAGCTAATGCCCGAGTTAATGCCATTCAATGTTTGTCCCTCTTCGATGCACACGCATATTGACCTGTTTCATCGACCTTTCTGGCCACACTTATATTGTAATATAGATGTACTATAGTGTAGTAATTAGATAGCAGAATATTACGGTGGCATATTTCTACTACTCAATATCATTTGCCAATTATATGTCAGTTAAAACAAGTAACGAAGGGAATTCAAAACGCAATTTTATCTTAGATTTACCGTTGTCACAGCAGGTTCCGTTGAATCCAGTACCAGCGCAGTTGCAGCCGGGGCCGTTTGGAGACCCATTAGGACAGTACCGGTTGCAAGGACTCGATTCACTGTTGTCCCCAGTACATTCTCTGCCGCCACAGGTTGCAGCTTCCGTTGCTCTGTTTTGAATGGCAAGTATTTGTTAGACATGCATTCAACGTTACGTGTAATAGATGTCATTATATACAAAGTACGGATGATTGTGAATCTAAACCTTCCATGTTACTATCATCTTCTTCATATTATTACGCTACCACAAGTCCGCTTCTATCTTTTGCCCCAGTTTCATTAGCAAAGCAGTGGTATTAACGCCCGTATAATTGAGTATCCTTATTTTAGGAGAGCCACACTTAATGCACGAATAAGGAACCCACCATAAGTACTGATAAAAGTAGGGCACCGGTGTGGTAGGGTCAAATACATCTGTCTTGATATACAGCTTGTAGTCTTCAATACAAATCTGGTGCGTTACGCCATGAGGTGGTTTACTGACCATGCAATACAAACGAACAAAGAAACAAACTAATAATTTATCTGTACCTTGTTCTTTGCCGGGTCCCAGTGTTTCCACATTGGTGTGTACAGGTGCCCCAAGAACCCCAACTCAACCAGCGGCAGTTTTCAGGGCAGCAACCTCTGTTACAGGCTTCAACCTGGTCGCCGCCGTAACTGCATGGGCTACCACCGCAGTATTCTGGTGTCTTACCCCTATAGTTATTTTTTTTTGGGGGGGGGGGGGGACACAATTATTGGTTATTGCGCCTATCTGGACTGCTGTTTACTAAATGTTTTCCAATAGACCACGTAGTAATTGCTCTGTAAATCAACAAATTTGCTCTTCGATGCTCGGCGGTTGATGCAACTGCAGAAAGGAAGAAAACAGAAGGTTCATGTAACAGCGTCAACCTTGGATTGTAGAAATATCTTTTAGACTGATAGCAAAGATAACCATGTTTAAGATTCTATGCACCTTGTTCGACTCCGAGTTCCACTGTTCCCACATGAAGCTGTGCAGGCGCTCCAAGTGCTCCAGTTGTGCCACTGGCAGTTTCTAGGACAGCATCCCCCGTTACATGACTTGCTCTCCGCGGTGCCTCCAACACATTCTCTTCCTGCACAAGATGCTAGCCAAGCAATGCTCCTGGATCACAGCAAGAGCGATACAGTCAAGTATAAGAAGTACAGTCTGCATGGGGGGATGTCGGCAACGCTTAACGGTAAATTTAAGAGTACAGGTAACGCTTAAGTGTAACCCTCAACTATGTGCTGACAAAATTCATTCAATTGCGTTTGTCATGCCACTGACATTGACGTGTCATTTTCCTATCCAGATGATGCAGAAACAGACCATCAGACAGCTGACGTAAGAAATACACAATGTGCTACATACAGTGTTTTTTACTAAGGTCCGTGCACCATAACACCAAATCAAAATCCTGATGTCAACATCTTACTCTTTGTGGTGACATATAGACGACGTAAGCAGACACATTTTGGGGGCTCTCCTCCGGGGTGTGTGGGAAAGATACGATTAAGCTAATAATAAGAACTGCCCCGCTCGAGAGAAAACTTTCAAATTGATCCGGGTTTGACGACACTTAAGTTACCTTGTCCGTCCTTGATGAGAGGCAATTTTAGTCGTATTGTCGGTAGTAGTTAATTATATCTTTTTTAGATGTGTATCTGTCAACGGGTGTATCTGTATATGTTTGTATTATGTAACTATAGGCATTCGTGACTGAGAAAACAAATAGATAAATGATGTTACCTTGTTCGTGTCTGTGTTCCGGAACCACAACTTGCCGAACAGGAGCTCCAGGAACCCCAGGAACTCCACTGGCAGTTCACAGGACAGCACTGCCTGTTACAGGCTTGTACCTCCCTGTTGGAACCACTGCATTCCCTGCCACCGCATTGTTCCGACGTCCTGCCCCTGCGTATATAAAGATGCAATGTCCTCATGGATTCAGTATAATCATAGACAGTGACAGTACATGAAGCATAGCAAAGACCACATCTGATGCTCAGTGTTTCTCTCATGTGTTTAAAGATATAACGTTAAGAAAACATTATGGTATGTTTAACGTTATGACCCAAAGTGTCCACCTTGAATTGTCGTCATAGTACGATTTTGTTCAAACTTGGTAATCAGGATATCCCCGTTGATACCCTCGTCATTTACCTTGTTCTAGACTGGGTTCCACTACTACCACAGGTTGCCGTACAGGCGCTCCAAGAGCTCCAGTTGTGCCACTGGCAGTTTTGAGGGCAGCAACCTCTGTTACAGGCTTCCACCTGGCTGCTGTCTCCACTGCATTGGCTACCGCCGCAATATTCTGTTGTGTTACCCCTATAGTTTTGTGGGTGAGACACAATAATTGGTTAGGTATGTCTAGAATGCCGTTTGCTTGTCATGCCAATATTCCACAAAGCAATTGCTCTGTGAATCATTAACGTTATATTTGCTGTTCAATGCTCGGTTGATGCAATTGTAGACAGGAAGAAAACAGTGGGTTAAGGTAAAGCGTCAAGCTTGAATTGTAGAAATATCTTTTAGACTGATAGCAAAGATAACCATGTTTAAGATTCTATGCACCTTGTTCGACTCCGAGTTCCACTGTTCCCACATGAAGTTGTGCAGGCGCTCCAAGTGCTCCAGTTGTGCCACTGGCAGTTTCTAGGACAGCATCCCCCGTTACATGACTTGCTCTCCGTGGTGCCTCCAACACATGCTCTTCCTGCACAAGATGCTAGCCAAGCAATGCTCCTGGATCACAGCAAGAGCGATACAGTCAAGTATAAGAAGTACAGTCTGCATGGGGGGATGTCGGCCACGCTTAACGGTAAATTTAAGTGTACAGGTAACGCTTAAGTGTAACCCTCACTATGTGCTGACAAAATCATTCAATTGCGT
>NC_049989.1:10798725-10813584 GCF_000003815.2 Branchiostoma floridae | reverse complement strand
TTCAATCTTGAATCCGGGTTTGACGACACTTAAGTTACCTTGTCCGTCCTTGATGAGAGGCAATTTTAGTCGTATTGTCGGTAGTAGTTAATTATATCTTTTTTAGATGTGTATATGTCAACGGGTGTATCTGTATATGTTTGTATTATGTAACTATAGGCATTCGTGACTGAGAAAACAAATAGATAAATGATGTTACCTTGTTCGTGTCTGTGTTCCGGAACCACAACTTGCCGAACAGGAGCTCCAGGAACCCCAGGAACTCCACTGGCAGTTCACAGGACAGCACTGCCTGTTACAGGCTTGTACCTCCCTGTTGGAACCACTGCATTCCCTGCCACCGCATTGTTCCGACGTCCTGCCCCTGCGTATATAAAGATGCAATGTCCTCATGGATTCAGTATAATCATAGACAGTGACAGTACATGAAGCATAGCAAAGACCACATCTGATACTCAGTGTTTCTCTCATGTGTTTAAAGATATAACGTTAAGAAAACATTATGGTATGTTTAACGTTATGACCCAAAGTGTCCACCTTGAATTGTCGTCATAGTACGATTTTGTTCAAACTTGGTAATCAGGATATCCCCGTTGATACCCTCGTCATTTACCTTGTTCTAGACTGGGTTCCACTACTACCACAGGTTGCCGTACAGGCGCTCCAAGAGCTCCAGTTGTGCCACTGGCAGTTTTGAGGGCAGCAACCTCTGTTACAGGCTTCCACCTGGCTGCTGTCTCCACTGCATTGGCTACCGCCGCAATATTCTGTTGTGTTACCCCTATAGTTTTGTGGGTGAGACACAATAATTGGTTAGGTATGTCTAGAATGCCGTTTGCTTGTCATGCCAATATTCCACAAAGCAATTGCTCTGTGAATCATTAACGTTATATTTGCTGTTCAATGCTCGGTTGATGCAACTGTAGACAGGAAGAAAACAGTGGGTTAAGGTAAAGCGTCAAGCTTGAATTGTAGAAATATCTTTTAGACTGATAGCAAAGATAACCATGTTCAAGATTCTATGCACCTTGTTCGACTCCGAGTTCCACTGTTCCCACATGAAGCTGTGCAGGCGCTCCAAGTGCTCCAGTTGTGCCACTGGCAGTTTCTAGGACAGCATCCCCCGTTACATGACTTGCTCTCCGCGGTGCCTCCAACACATTCTCTTCCTGCACAAGATGCTAGCCAAGCAATGCTCCTGGATCACAGCAAGAGCGATACAGTCAAGTATAAGAAGTACAGTCTGCATGGGGGGATGTCGGCAACGCTTAACGGTAAATTTAAGAGTACAGGTAACGCTTAAGTGTAACCCTCAACTATGTGCTGACAAAATTCATTCAATTGCGTTTGTCATGCCACTGACATTGACGTGTCATTTTCCTATCCAGATGATGCAGAAACAGACCATCAGACAGCTGACGTAAGAAATACACAATGTGCTACATACAGTGTTTTTTACTAAGGTCCGTGCACCATAACACCAAATCAAAATCCTGATGTCAACATCTTACTCTTTGTGGTGACATATAGACGACGTAAGCAGACACATTTTGGGGGCTCTCCTCCGGGGTGTGTGGGAAAGATACGATTAAGCTAATAATAAGAACTGCCCCGCTCGAGAGAAAACTTTCAAATTGATCCGGGTTTGACGACACTTAAGTTACCTTGTCCGTCCTTGATGAGAGGCAATTTTAGTCGTATTGTCGGTAGTAGTTAATTATATCTTTTTTAGATGTGTATCTGTCAACGGGTGTATCTGTATATGTTTGTATTATGTAACTATAGGCATTCGTGACTGAGAAAACAAATAGATAAATGATGTTACCTTGTTCGTGTCTGTGTTCCGGAACCACAACTTGCCGAACAGGAGCTCCAGGAACCCCAGGAACTCCACTGGCAGTTCACAGGACAGCACTGCCTGTTACAGGCTTGTACCTCCCTGTTGGAACCACTGCATTCCCTGCCACCGCATTGTTCCGACGTCCTGCCCCTGCGTATATAAAGATGCAATGTCCTCATGGATTCAGTATAATCATAGACAGTGACAGTACATGAAGCATAGCAAAGACCACATCTGATGCTCAGTGTTTCTCTCATGTGTTTAAAGATATAACGTTAAGAAAACATTATGGTATGTTTAACGTTATGACCCAAAGTGTCCACCTTGAATTGTCGTCATAGTACGATTTTGTTCAAACTTGGTAATCAGGATATCCCCGTTGATACCCTCGTCATTTACCTTGTTCTAGACTGGGTTCCACTACTACCACAGGTTGCCGTACAGGCGCTCCAAGAGCTCCAGTTGTGCCACTGGCAGTTTTGAGGGCAGCAACCTCTGTTACAGGCTTCCACCTGGCTGCTGTCTCCACTGCATTGGCTACCGCCGCAATATTCTGTTGTGTTACCCCTATAGTTTTGTGGGTGAGACACAATAATTGGTTAGGTATGTCTAGAATGCCGTTTGCTTGTCATGCCAATATTCCACAAAGCAATTGCTCTGTGAATCATTAACGTTATATTTGCTGTTCAATGCTCGGTTGATGCAACTGTAGACAGGAAGAAAACAGTGGGTTAAGGTAAAGCGTCAAGCTTGAATTGTAGAAATATCTTTTAGACTGATAGCAAAGATAACCATGTTCAAGATTCTATGCACCTTGTTCGACTCCGAGTTCCACTGTTCCCACATGAAGCTGTGCAGGCGCTCCAAGTGCTCCAGTTGTGCCACTGGCAGTTTCTAGGACAGCATCCCCCGTTACATGACTTGCTCTCCGCGGTGCCTCCAACACATTCTCTTCCTGCACAAGATGCTAGCCAAGCAATGCTCCTGGATCACAGCAAGAGCGATACAGTCAAGTATAAGAAGTACAGTCTGCATGGGGGGATGTCGGCAACGCTTAACGGTAAATTTAAGAGTACAGGTAACGCTTAAGTGTAACCCTCAACTATGTGCTGACAAAATTCATTCAATTGCGTTTGTCATGCCACTGACATTGACGTGTCATTTTCCTATCCAGATGATGCAGAAACAGACCATCAGACAGCTGACGTAAGAAATACACAATGTGCTACATACAGTGTTTTTTTACTAAGGTCCGTGCACCATAACACCAAATCAAAATCCTGATGTCAACATCTTACTCTTTGTGGTGACATATAGACGACGTAAGCAGACACATTTTGGGGGCTCTCCTCCGGGGTGTGTGGGAAAGATACGATTAAGCTAATAATAAGAACTGCCCCGCTCGAGAGAAAACTTTCAAATTGATCCGGGTTTGACGACACTTAAGTTACCTTGTCCGTCCTTGATGAGAGGCAATTTTAGTCGTATTGTCGGTAGTAGTTAATTATATCTTTTTTAGATGTGTATATGTCAACGGGTGTATCTGTATATGTTTGTATTATGTAACTATAGGCATTCGTGACTGAGAAAACAAATAGATAAATGATGTTACCTTGTTCGTGTCTGTGTTCCGGAACCACAACTTGCCGAACAGGAGCTCCAGGAACCCCAGGAACTCCACTGGCAGTTCACAGGACAGCACTGCCTGTTACAGGCTTGTACCTCCCTGTTGGAACCACTGCATTCCCTGCCACCGCATTGTTCCGACGTCCTGCCCCTGCGTATATAAAGATGCAATGTCCTCATGGATTCAGTATAATCATAGACAGTGACAGTACATGAAGCATAGCAAAGACCACATCTGATACTCAGTGTTTCTCTCATGTGTTTAAAGATATAACGTTAAGAAAACATTATGGTATGTTTAACGTTATGACCCAAAGTGTCCACCTTGAATTGTCGTCATAGTACGATTTTGTTCAAACTTGGTAATCAGGATATCCCCGTTGATACCCTCGTCATTTACCTTGTTCTAGACTGGGTTCCACTACTACCACAGGTTGCCGTACAGGCGCTCCAAGAGCTCCAGTTGTGCCACTGGCAGTTTTGAGGGCAGCAACCTCTGTTACAGGCTTCCACCTGGCTGCTGTCTCCACTGCATTGGCTACCGCCGCAATATTCTGTTGTGTTACCCCTATAGTTTTGTGGGTGAGACACAATAATTGGTTAGGTATGTCTAGAATGCCGTTTGCTTGTCATGCCAATATTCCACAAAGCAATTGCTCTGTGAATCATTAACGTTATATTTGCTGTTCAATGCTCGGTTGATGCAATTGTAGACAGGAAGAAAACAGTGGGTTAAGGTAAAGCGTCAAGCTTGAATTGTAGAAATATCTTTTAGACTGATAGCAAAGATAACCATGTTTAAGATTCTATGCACCTTGTTCGACTCCGAGTTCCACTGTTCCCACATGAAGTTGTGCAGGCGCTCCAAGTGCTCCAGTTGTGCCACTGGCAGTTTCTAGGACAGCATCCCCCGTTACATGACTTGCTCTCCGTGGTGCCTCCAACACATGCTCTTCCTGCACAAGATGCTAGCCAAGCAATGCTCCTGGATCACAGCAAGAGCGATACAGTCAAGTATAAGAAGTACAGTCTGCATGGGGGGATGTCGGCAACGCTTAACGGTAAATTTAAGTGTACAGGTAACGCTTAAGTGTAACCCTCAACTATGTGCTGACAAAATTCATTCAATTGCGTTTGTCATGCCACTGACATTGACGTGTCATTTTCCTATCCAGATGATGCAGAAACAGACCATCAGACAGCTGACGTAAGAAATACATAATGTGCTACATACAGTGTTTTTTACTAAGGTCCGTGCACCATAACACCAAATCAAAATCCTGATGTCAACATCTTACTCTTTGTGGTGACATATAGACGACGTAAGCAGACACATTTTGGGGGCTCTCCTCCGGGGTGTGTGGGAAAGATACGATTAAGCTAATAATAAGAACTGCCCCGCTCGAGAGAAAACTTTCAAATTGATCCGGGTTTGACGACACTTAAGTTACCTTGTCCGTCCTTGATGAGAGGCAATTTTAGTCGTATTGTCGGTAGTAGTTAATTATATCTTTTTTAGATGTGTATCTGTCAACGGGTGTATCTGTATATGTTTGTATTATGTAACTATAGGCATTCGTGACTGAGAAAACAAATAGATAAATGATGTTACCTTGTTCGTGTCTGTGTTCCGGAACCACAACTTGCCGAACAGGAGCTCCAGGAACCCCAGGAACTCCACTGGCAGTTCACAGGACAGCACTGCCTGTTACAGGCTTGTACCTCCCTGTTGGAACCACTGCATTCCCTGCCACCGCATTGTTCCGACGTCCTGCCCCTGCGTATATAAAGATGCAATGTCCTCATGGATTCAGTATAATCATAGACAGTGACAGTACATGAAGCATAGCAAAGACCACATCTGATGCTCAGTGTTTCTCTCATGTGTTTAAAGATATAACGTTAAGAAAACATTATGGTATGTTTAACGTTATGACCCAAAGTGTCCACCTTGAATTGTAGAAATATCTTTTAGACTGATAGCAAAGATAACCATGTTTGAGATTCTATGCACCTTGTTCGACTCCGAGTTCCACTGTTCCCACATGAAGCAGTGCAGGCGCTCCAAGAGCTCCAGTTGTGCCACTGGCAGTTTTGAGGGCAGCAACCTCTGTTACATGCTTCCACCTGGCTGCTGTCTCCACTGCATTGGCTACCGCCGCAATATTCTGTTGTGTTACCCCTATAGTTTTGTGGGTGAGACACAATAATTGGTTAGGTATGTCTAGAATGCCGTTTGCTTGTCATGCCAATATTCCACAAAGCAATTGCTCTGTGAATCATTAACGTTATATTTGCTGTTCAATGCTCGGTTGATGCAACTGTAGACAGGAAGAAAACAGTGGGTTAAGGTAAAGCGTCAAGCTTGAATTGTAGAAATATCTTTTAGACTGATAGCAAAGATAACCATGTTTGAGATTCTATGCACCTTGTTCGGCTCCGGGTTCCACTGTTCCCACATGAAGCTGTGCAGGCGCTCCAAGAGCTCCAGTTGTGCCACTCGCAGTTTCTAGGACAACATCCCCCGTTACATGACTTGCTCTCCGTGGTGCCTCCAACACATGCTCTTCCTGCACAAGATGCTGGTACAGCAATGCTCCTGGATGACATAGGAAAGATTGATACAGTCAACTAAATTCTATGTGTAAACGACATTTATTTCAATGCATTGGCAATACCATTAACGTATGAAACACCGACGTAAGAAACTAACGTAGCTATAACGATGAAAAACATGGTAATGGAGCAAACTGATGTAACCTTGTTCGTGTCTGGGTTCCGGAACCACAGCTTGCCGAACAGGAGCTCCAGGAACCCCAGGAACTCCACTGGCAGTTCACAGGACAGCACTGCCTGTTACAGGCTTCTACCTGGCTGCTGGAACCGCTGCATCCGCTGCCTCCACAATATGCTGGTGTGTTACCCCTGTGTGTTTGAAGATGCAATGCCACCAATATCTTATTGATGTAACGGTATGTGTATCTGTAGATGTGCAGCTAATATAACCACCCTACAACCGGCGTAACGCATCAGCTTCTTTTTATCTACATCTATGTAGCAGGCTTAACAATACTTTCGCGTCGCGCAACACCAGGTTCGCAGGCACGCAGCGCGGCAGTATCTGATTATGATATACTGAACTACCTGTTAAACATACACATCTAGCTGTAATAGTTTTTAAAGCTACCTTACAAGGATGATACATGTACCACCATATTACCATAGATTTTGTGTAGCTAACTGTGGACAGTGATAGACTTTTTTGCCAAATTAACCAAAACATCTGCTTAGAGATTTAAAATTTGACCTTGTTCTTGATCGGGTTCCAGTGCTTCCACAGGTTGCCGTACAGGCGCTCCAAGGGCTCCAGTTGTGCCACTGGCAGTTTCGAAGACAGCACCTCCTGTTACAGTCCTGGGTCTGACTGCTGGGCCCAGAGCAAGCTGTTCCACCACACGCTGCTGACACAGCGATGACTCTGTGAATCATGAGTATGATCGTTACCAAACGTCTAGATTAAGCTCAGTAGTCCGGCCCAAGACACGACATTCCTCAAAACATATTCACCTTTAAGCCATCTCATCAGACAAATTGTTCAAGAACAAACTGAGACATTTTAGGACAACTCACCAAGTTTGGTGACTCTAGCTAATCCGTTCTGGCGTTAGGCGAAATGAAAGTAGGTGTGTGCCTCAACCCCCACCCCTGAGTAGGGTTAACGTTGCAATAGCAATGATTGCAATAGCCATGATAGATTGCATATGCATGTGTCTAGATGATAGAGTAAAGGTAGACTAGTTTGTGAAATGGTAAGGAAATGCTAGTGTAAATATTTTATAATGATTTTTTTAATTGTGTATATTTAGTAATATCGTGATACAAGTGTGTAGGTGAATAGCTTTGAATGTTCTTTAATTTATGACTTGTGAATAGGATGTGTAAATATATATATACAAACAAACAAAAAAGTCATGACAGACCTCGATCGTGTTTGTGTTCCATTAAAGCCACACGTAGCGGAGCAGGCTGTCCAATCGCTCCAGCCACCCCACACACAGGCGCGCCAGCTGCAGCGGCGGCGGCGGCGACGTCTAGATCTCCACCAAGCGGCGGTGTCATCAATGAGGAACATCAACAGCACCGCAGTCACTATCACGACTTTGGCCCGCAGGAGGTTCATCTTTGGGGCCTTAATCGAAGGAAGATGCGGAGTTAGAACGGAGATGGTGTACAACTGTAGCGTTCACGGATAGATTTCAGGCCTTCATCTTTGATATAGAGCTAAAATTCTTTTAGTTTTTATTTCTTTCGTTGATATGGTGGGGGCGCCTTGTCATGTATATGTTATGACTTTGATTTGAGTTCCTTGACATATATTTTCTTAGGTTCCTTTTATTTGCATTATCTAAAATATCCTACGTCTTTGTAACTTAGGGGCCTTGCTTTAAAAACACAGTATGTTTCGCTCATCTATGATTTTCAGATTGACAGTGTACAGCAGACCACAACACAAGACCAGCCAAATTCTCACTTGTCCACTATTGCCTGAACTGGGTACTTTAACCGCTAGGGGGCGATTTTAGTACATGTCACTATATGGCGTGACCGATAACAGGTCACAAGGAAATGACCTTCAGTAAAAATGATATTTCGGCGTTTAATTGCAATTATCTTCGATGCAACTGTGTCAAAAATACTTGATGTCATGTCAGGAACAAACACTATCGTGTATTCAAGAAAAAAGTTTAGCGCAACGTTGGACAGGGTTAACACAGCTAATTTGTTCCATGAAAACAACAAGAGAAATTAATGTGTAAAAACACATTTGGTGAACTAGGGGGAGAAAAAGGTGGGTCAGTGACAGTCTTCAAAGTTTACATTAGATATACATGTAGTTAATCATCGGTATCTAGGTATGGCCAAGCAATATGAAGTTTGCTAGCCTGTACTTGATAAATGGATTATCTGAGTATCGTTTTGATCGAACTAGGTGCCTTGTTATGGTCCCTCCGCTGACAGCCATCCAGACTGACAGCAGGCCACAAGACCGGCCAAAATTCTCACTCTCCACTTTTGCTTGAACATCTTTACGTCACCGCTAGGGGCATATGGTACAACAAACCCAAATCGTCAGGACTGTAATTAGATCATGGCGCTTGGCTTGGCTGGGAGCGATAAACACTGTGCGACGTGACGGATAACACGTCACAAGGAAATGTCCTTCAGCAGAAATGACAGGCTTACCTGCAATTATCTTCTTTAGAAAGAATGATGTCATTATCGTATCTGGGATATATACCATCATGTGATAAAGAAAGCAATAGAGCGCAACGCTAGACTGGGGAAATATTGCAAGCCTATTTCGTTGACATTGTTCCATACTGACAAGAACAGAAATCTTCACGGTCACAATGTACAATGATGTAAAACATGTTAGTGATACTCTATGATGTTTGCATTAGGATCTATTCTATTAGAAAGGGTAGCTCAGCACGGCAAAGTGAACTAAAATTGGTGACCATGTACTTGACAAAGCCATCATCTGCATTTTATTTTGATCGAACTGGCATGGTAAGAAACGTCACAAGGAAATGACCTCCAACAAAAATGGAGGGTCGACCTGTAATTATCTAAGGTATGCCCGTATATGTTATTATAGACAGCTCACTGCGTCCCAAATTTGTTTGTTCAAATTCAACTGTCACTGTCTTGTTGAAAAATAAAAACTTAAATATGCATAATAGAACTTGTCCGTCTTTTTACCAAAAACTTCCCACGTACAAGTATACCCATCGCCAAGATCCATCCACAACTTCTAGATTTATGTTGTTACACAAATGCACACGTACGAACGCATTCAAAAATACGGGCACTCATACACACAAACACACACACACACACACACACAGAGACACACTCGCTTACACACACTTGCACACATCTCGCGCACACACACGCACATCCACACATATACTCGCACTCAAACTCTCACACACACATGAACACACACACACTCACTCACACTCACTCTGACACCCACACTGACACCCGCGATTTTCAACGTTGGCTATGTTCTATTGTGCCGGGAAAGGGAGTTTGTTGAGGAATTCCAGGGGTGTTTTCCGTGATAGCGAGTTTCTGAAAATCGCGGACCAACGCCCCCCCCCCCCCCAAAAAAAATAGCCCCGTTCCGAAGACTGCAACGGAGTCTATCCACACTCGCATACACACACACACACACTCATTCGCACACACACACTATCTCGCGCACACACACACACGCACATCCACACATATACTGGCACTCACTCACACACACACACGCAAACACACACACACTCTCACTGTCTCACTTACACACACCGTACACACTAACTGACTTACACATGCACACACACACTCATTCGCGCACACACAGACGCGCACACACACACTAATACGCTTACACACACACACACACTCTTTCGCACATACACAAACACACACACACACACACACACACACTATTTCGCGCACACACATACGCATTTATTCACACTGACGCACATCCACACATATACTGTCACTCACGCACATACGCGCACATGTGGGCACACTGACACAAAACCCCTCTCACACACTAACACACACACTGACACACAGAGAGAAAGAGGGTGAGAGATATCGAGTGAGAGAGGGAAGGGAACAACAGAAAGGGTAAAAACCTAACCAAAGTTTGTTTTGAAACTGGGTCTCTACTGTAATTGCGGACCTACCGTCACCTACCGCCTTTTCTTAACTATTGGGGACGCAACCAACGTGAACAATTTGTTTACAGAAAAGGACTCCGCCGTTTTCCACCCACGAAAAAAAGCGACTTGGCACTCCTACTGAGCGAACGCTGAGCGACCCAAAACTTGACAGATATCTGTCATTGAATTTCGTAGATATTAAACAAAAATTTGTATGCTTTGTTCGTTTTGCTGGCTTTTAAATCGTACTTCTTAAATGTCATATTCAAATCAAGGATCGCAAAATTAGATTTTGTACACTTAACGGTCAATCACCGTAAATAAGCCCCCGTCACAAATGAGCTCGGTCGTAGTGTTGGCGAGTTCCAAAGGGGTATTGTCGGTCGAAGAACGGCCGACACTCTGGTGATTATACCCCCTCACATTGGGCGAAAATCGATCGGACGACGAGTCTGCGAGCTGTAGATTACGAGGAGGTATGACCCTGACGGGAAGGGGGGAACTTTGTTCCCCCCTTAGCTTCCCGTCAGGGTCATGCCTCCTCGTAGTTAAGAGCTCGCAGACTCGTCGTCCGATCGATTTTCGCTACATGTGAGGGGGGTATTACGAGCATACGTGACAGAAATGACGCGACCCCCTGACAACCATTTTGATAAAAGGTTTAGATTCAAGCTGCCATCTTAGCATATCGTTTCCTAGTCTGATTAAATCTCGCATATAGCAGCCCGGCCAACATCCGACCTGCCCCCTCTGCTTGTCGGGAGGAGGGGCCAGTTACAGCACTGGACAGCATATTTTGTGTTACACAGACCAATGACGTTATGATTATACAACGCAAACTAATCGTTTCCTTGTGCTATTTCTCACAGGTGCAGATGTGGGGATTTCCACTTCGGTGTTGGTTCGTGGAAGAGCTGATTGGTGACCTTTTTTCATTGACCCAGACATGTGATGAGCTACCATTTAATGTCAGCGACGTTTTTAACAGCTCAATAGGCACACATCAGGTTAAAGTCACATCGTACTCAAACATGCTGACATGGACGAAAAATCAGTACATGCTACAGTCTGGAATACATCTAATGTCTATACGTTGTTTTTGATTTGGTATTAATGGGCATGTCAATGAATATCGGTTTATTTTACGTAATTATACACATATACTGTGTAAGTAGGGACATACCATTTTAATACACAAGGTGTCATGGCTTAATAAAACATTTTATAAAATATGCAGGGTCTGGTCTGTTATGACACAACCGAGACAAATGTGTCAGGGATGTTGAGAAAGTACTTGGGCTAATGATTTCCTTATATATAACGAAACAAAACAATCTCCAACAACCCCCTGTTTAAAACTGGGATAACCTTTCACTATTTAGCCTGCTTAATGATAGAGTCACATTTCCAAACCGGGGCTCGACCGGGCTGTTTTAGGAAACGAAAAATAAAAGTGTATACCTATAAAGAAACACACTCTCCTTTTTACGTTTTGTGTATTTTGGTGTCATTTGTATCATATTTTTCGTTCCCGAAAGCTGTCTGGTCGGGCCCCAGTTTGGAAATATGACCTAACCACTACTGGGTTCATTGATTACTTTATCCTGCACTGAACATAATTAGGAGAGAAATACAGTTATCTTTTATGGACTCTAGCATCATTGTGATATTAAGCCTGTGCTTCTAGGATTATCTGTGTGGAACATGTTTTAGGAGAAGCTCTATTTGCGACGAGCAACCAATTAAAGATGGCGAAGAGACACACTTACAAGTGCGCTTTTCGTCGCCATTTTTAATTGGTCGCTAATTACAAGGGAACCAACTTGTCGTGTCTGATGGCTTGTTTTCTGAATGCAATGGCGTTATTGTTTGTAGACGTAGACTTAGCATCTGCAAAGTCCACAAAAATGTCTTCTTCCTAAAATTCAAAGACTATTCCTTCTTTTCTAATATAAGTGGCTGATGCAGAAGATTTTACTGAAAAAAATTATTAGAACTAGAAGAGTGTTCTTTTTGAACACTCATTAGCTTGGGTTATTCAATTTGTTAGCCTGTCAGATGTAAGCCCAGATATGTTGACCCCTTGAGAAGCCCTTTTACATATGTTTTCTTCTATTTGTAGTCTTTAATTTGAAAGATGCTTTCAAAGTTGCTAACTGTGAATTTTCACCGTCATAGGTTTTGCCAGGAAGTTCTGGCAAGTTCCTGTCATGGATAGTCCAGAGGGCAACATGGAACGGTTGGTTTTCCTTTTGATTCTATACTAACATCTAATCAGCCTATACATAAGGTACTGTAATTGTAAATAGGAAATGTTTGAGTTGGTTTTATATTTTATGGTTTTTGCTGTGACCACTTGACGGCAAACTAGAGACCACCATGAAAATGTTCTGTCTTATCCCTGCTATCCCCATATCTAAGCACTACGTGTACTAGTACCTACTATTGCATGTGTATGTATTGGAAGTAACTGTTAACTATAACATGTAACGTCCTTGCTGTGACAGTTCACAAATGCCACTTACCCTATGTGTGCATGTATTTTCGTGTGCACAGAAATTTCGAATGTGTTCCTTATTTCACTTTCTTCTTCTGTTCATTTCTTTTCTACATCTATCCACAGTTATGCCAAATTACACGGATCACTATGGGAGGAAAACTTCACCATGATGGAACTGACAAAATGTGTGCGGCAAAGAGAAGACCAAGACTTTGCACAACTCTTACTTAGAATGAGAACAGCTGAATGTACGGAAGACGACATCGCCGTGTTAAAGTCAAGGATCATCTCAAAAACAGATCCTCATTATCCATCAGAAGTTCTACATGTTTTCAAAACCAACAAGGAAGTTGATGGCCACAACAAAGACCATCTACAGAAACTTTCGACGCAGCATTTTTATATTCAAGCTATTGACACAAAGAAAGATATATACACAGGCCTCGTAGATGTTGGTTCATACAAGACGTCTAACGATAGAGGTTTAAGAGAAACTGTATCACTAGCTGTAGGTGCCAGGGTCATGGTGACCGTCAACATCGATGTCTCTGATGGATTGGTTAACGGTGCCTTGGGGAAAGTAGTTGGCATTGACAATACACAAAATGACGTCCATACTGTGTTAGTTACATTTGACAGCGATCGTGTTGGTAAGCAGGCGAAAGCAGACAGTCAATACAAAGACAGCTACCCAGGAGCAGTACCCATTAAGAGACAAACCCTTCCAATTTTGACTGGCAGTAAACAATCGGTTCAAGCGCAACGTGCACAATTTCCACTGACCTTGGCATGGGGCTGTACCATTCACAGAGTACAGGGCAAAACACTTGACAGAATTGTTGTTTCAATGGACGACAAGAGCAACTTCATGCCAGGTCAATGTTATGTTGCCATGAGCCGGGTCAAGACCTTGAGTGGCCTGTACCTTCTAGGTTTTGATCCAAATTCAATTAAAAGGAACCCTGGTGTAGTGGAGGAAATGAACCGTCTTCGCCAAAAACTTTCACCAAAGACACCACTGCGCTTTGCTGCTATAATGCCCGGTGTGCAAATCCGACTGCTAAACATCCGTTCGTACCTTGAGCATTTAGATGATTTAAAACTTGACAAATCAGTTCCTCAGGCAGATGTATTGTGCTTTGTCGAGACATTTTTAAAAGGACAGGAACCGATTGACCTTGTATTACCAGAGGCCCAATCTTTCAGAGCTGACAGGGTTGGAATGCTAGGAGGTGGAGTAATGACTGTGGCTAGAAAAGCCGTCTGTCCAGCAGAACTTTCAGTCACGGCTACTGAACTGGAGTACACAGCCATAACTGTCACAAAATCAGCCACCAAAGTCAACATTGTCACCATCTACAGACCGCCTTGCTTCCCACCTGCCATCTTCATGGACAGGCTGCAAAATATTCTACCTTTACTCCAAAATCCCACAATCATTCTTGGGGATTTCAACTTTGACCTTCTAAAATATCCAGACCACGACATCCTGACAGTCATGAAACAATTCGGCTTCAAGCAACAAGTTCAAACTCCAACCACTGACCAGGGTAGTCTTTTGGATCATGTTTATATCAATTCAAATTGCAGCGCACAGGTTAACATTGTAGACACATACTACTCAGACCACGACATGGTTTGTATTTCCTTGACCCTTAAAGATCATGCTGATGATACACCCTAAGTGGCATGAAGACTAAACTCATTTGTGCAAAGAATCTATTGAGTTGTTTTCGGTATTTTTAGAGTTGTTTTCGATTGTTTTCGGTATTTTTAGAGTTGTTTTCGGTTGTTTTCGGTATTTTTAGAGTTGTTTTCGGTTGTTTTCGGTTGTTTTCGGTATTTAGTGAAACCGAGCTGACTCGATCAAACAAATCAGCTGCGCCGCCTGGCGATGAGGATTGGTTCTCCATGCAAAAGAGCAATCTAACAAGAGGAACGTCACGTTGCCAAAGTAACATCCACATATATTGCTCATTGTTTGTTATGAACCACAAATCGGACCTTTATAGTCAAAAGGGTATTCCCTTTTACATATTAGATATGTTTATTGCAAGTTCATGCCCGAGGGCTAATTGCAGGTACAAACAACACGTATGATAAGGAAAGTACAAAGGTGCTAAGAACCTGAATTCTATGACTATGCTACTTAGGTGTACATT
>NC_049989.1:10797218-10798625 GCF_000003815.2 Branchiostoma floridae | reverse complement strand
TATAAAGAAATCCTTATGTGGATTTTCTACTGTAATAACGTCCATAAAAGATTCAGAGATAAATGATTTACCCTGTAAAGTGACAAGTACATTGTCTAACAATTCAAATGCGCTATATAAGAATATTGGCTTTAAAAAACCTAGATGCGAATCATACAAACCATGAAATAATTATATTTTCATAGTTTGGTTTTTCAATCACCTAATCTGATATTGCCCCATTTTTCATACACATGTATTTAAGAGTTTTATGACAGCATTATATCTTATAACTATGATCCATTGAAATTCATTGATCATTAGAGCGATATATTGCCTTTATACTAAGTCACGTTGTGTAATATTTTAGTTTCCACAATGCTCGCATTAATATACTACGTAATAAACTATGTATGCGGAACGTCATGCGTCAGATTACGTCACAGCATCGTTGTGAGGATGACGTCAGCGTTCATCGTCGTCTTAAGAACCGTCAGCTGTTAAAAAGTAAAGGAGGTCGTTAGAAAATAGATTGTTAGACATCAGCTTGCTTTTACGTTGTTCAAACGATGATAAGGTAACAATACGGGCACAAAATAAACATTCCAGTCAATCCCTAGCTGAAACCATTCTATGATACACGTAATACACTGTATTGTGCATTGTGTATTATATGTTTCTTCGTGTTGCATGGGCCACACAAAGAAGTTATGTATTGTTTGTGAGTGTGAGCGTGCATTTGTCCGTTGATCACTGCGTTTTGTGTAAGTTCCTCTAGAGGGGGTGTACTCTGCTACCCCTGTTTTCCCTGTAAGGCCCACATCACATATTCAAACCGGGGCCCGACCGGAATGCTTTTGGGGAAAGAAAAGGATGATTTAAAGGACACTAAACTACACATAACGTAGAGAGAATAGTCGTGGGCATTATTTGTGTAATTTTTACGCATAAATTCCTATTTCGTCGTTTCCCGTGACAAACAGCTCGACCGGGCCCTGGTTTGAAAATATGACGATAGCCATATATTCTATTGTCATGACATATTGTAAGTCCTACTTACGAAGCTGGCAGATGTACGGCATGGTGAAGTCGCAGTTCTTGATGTCCCATTTAGCTTTTCTGGCGGTCCTCCACAGCACCACGCAGTCCCGGATCTTATGAGGGGCGTTGGACTTGAACCGTCGGTACTCTCCAAGCGGGGTGTCGTCATTCCACAGGAAAGTGCGCTCATCGTTCAGATCGTCCAGACCGATCCAGTAGTTCCTTTAATGCGTTAGAAATCAATGCATGGATTAAAGAATATTAATAACATGAAGGAAGGAAAGGAATACAGGAACATAACATGCTAAATATCAAGACAATCAATTCAGGCTTTCTAGAGCTGTGCTAACCATCCAAAGACACACACGCACGCACGCACACCCACCC
>NC_049989.1:10785743-10792424 GCF_000003815.2 Branchiostoma floridae | reverse complement strand
ACACAAACACACAAACACACACAGAGACACACACAAAAAATGCACATAAACACAAACGCACACACACACACACACAAATACATGCACACGCACACGCACACGCACGCAAACCCACAGACACACACAAACGCACACACGCAAACACACACACACACACGCACACACACACACACACGTGCGCGCACACACACACAAACACACACACGCAGACACACACACTGCAGTTTTTGACAGCTGAGGGCCTACTCCCAGCCACATAGCAGTAAGGATGCGATCCCAATCGCGACTAAGTCTGTATGCCCCCTTAAGCTGCAAAGCTATAAATTGGATAAAACTGTTCACAGGTCGTCATATTTACCTCTGAGTTCTACCGCTCGTGTTCTTCAAGTGGTTTTTAAGGAAATTCTGTGTCTCAGCATCTTTGATCATCGCTAGCGTGCCTCCGTAGGACTCGCACACCCCCTTGGCGGAGATGTAGTTCAGCTCCGGGGTTCTATGCGAGCCTGACCAAAAGCAGTGACTCCGGAACTTGGCGAAGTTTCTGGCAGGGTGAAGACTTGGGTAGAGGGCCGAGCAAGATACTGTAGACAGCGGGAAAGAAATGAATAGTCCCGGTGAAATATTACCATTTTAACTATTCTTAATGATGTTAACTAATACATTTTACCTGACCTTTACCTCTTCCCTCATGACATCAACGGCCTGCAGGCTCAAACCTTCTACCTTTTCTACACTAGCATTAGCATTAGACCCAATTGGTGGATAGACTATAATTTTACATGACAGAACGCTAAAGTGCCACACTAAGGCGGGAGTAGGTTCTACACACGACCTTCTGTCTGATAATTTTCAAGGAAAATGTGACAGAACCAACCGCTGAAAAAGCTCTAAGGCTGTCTTTCACGTTATGAAACATCTGGCTTTTGTTTGAACCATGCACCGATTTCCCAAGACAGCTTTCAGTTTACGGTCGCAAGATGATTGTATTGGTTAGTGTTACTGCTGTCAACGATTGCCCACAACTTGTCACTTTTCAATTACTACTTCGATACCCAATCTTCTATGAAACTGGCCTAAAGGTATAACACCGTCGTCACTACGTTCAGATCAAACCCAAGCTTCCAAACTTCGTACGAATATCGTTGAAGAGGTTCATCTGTCACGTATGTATACAGTTACTACTAATTTTCATCCAACAGTGACTGTTTTTAAAGTTGAGGGTTGGGAGCTGCCCAAGTTCTACCTACCCCTTCTCCGCAAGGAGGCGTGGGGAGGTGCCAAACGATCTACGCAAGCCTGACCTAGTCTCGTGTTCTCTCGCGAGATCGAGACTGGGTCATTCTCCGTGATCAAGACGTGCTGTCAGACATAGAAAATTTGGAGGTATGTACCTTAACTTTAAAACAGTCACTGTTGAAATAAGTAGTAAACCCAAGCTTGTCTTTGAAAGGTCATACCGGAGCAACTGTAGCCGTTTCCGGTGTATGGGTGGTCACACGCGCAGGTGTAGCTGCCAGGTGTGTTGGAACAGGTGGCTAGTGCATGACAGGTGTCTGTTTCCTCGGTACACTCGTCGATGTCTGTTATAGTAAAGGTAAACAAAAACAAAACAAGGCAATGCTTTTTGTAGCATGTTGTTAAAGAGACATTATTACCAAACAGATTTTAATCCACAACAAACATGTCTATGTCTAACGTACGTTTTCAAATTGTTTTGTTGTCTTGGTATATTAGGAAAATGTAACATCTTGTTGCCTTTGTATATTAGAAATATGTAACATCAACTTTCATAATTCACTGGGTGCCCTAATACCGCCACATGACAAAACCTACATGAATGTAAAGTCCTGATGTATATACACTTCAAATATTAAGTTAATGAGGATATTCTGGAGAAGCCCGTAATAAGAAGAGTTTTATGAGGCTGTATTATGGTATTTGATGCAGCTATGAGAGTTGATTTTACAAAGCAATTCAACCAAATGTACCGGTACAAGTGTTTCCATCGCCATCGTATCCCTGGTTACAAGCACAGGTGTAGCTCCCAGGTGTGTTGGAACAGGTGGCATCGTCATGACAGGTGTCCGTTCCATCGTCACATTCGTTAATGTCTGGAGCAAAAGATAATATCTTCATATCACCGAACATCGTTGGTTTGCGGCAAAAAAAATTACACTTGGCGATGTAACATTTTGATAATCATTGACTACATGGTAAGAGATGTGTCCTTCCATTACAGAAAAGATACCATACAGCCTTTTTGGTATTTTTGCCCTTAAAAGCAAACAAAGAATTATCTAAGCATACCTGTACAGGTGTTTCCATCACCATGGTATCCCTGGTTGCAAGCACAGGTGTAACTTCCAGGTGTGTTGGTACAGGTGGCATCTTCGTCACAGGTGTCTGTTTCCTCGTCACATTCGTCGATATCTAAAGTAAAAGTGATGTCCATTACATAATGTTTTATTGCAAAGTCATGCTCATGGGGCCAGTTGCAAGTGAAGAAAGACTAGATTAAATGAATGAATGTGGTCTAAATACACGACATGTAACGTTAGATAAACTAAATTCTAACATGCAAATGAATTCATTGAGTGGATGAATGTACATACGGTACAGAATAAGGTACAATAAAATCAGACATATTTATGATTCAATGTCGACAATTAGTTTTTTTGAAAATGAAAATTATTGGCATATATTCGGTTGTTTTCAAACTAACCAGTGCAAGTATTTCCGTCGCCATCGTAGCCGGTGATACAATCGCAGGTGTAGCTCCCAGGTGTATTGGAACAGGTGGCATGTTCGTGGCAGGTGTCTGTCTCAAGGGCGCATTCATCCACGTCTGTGGAATGTGGAATGGAGTCGTATTATTTATATTCTATTTTATCTTATTCATCACAATGTCTAAAGGTTGCAAAACAGGTTTGGTCAGTGTTTGATAGGATCTCATGAATGAGTGATCACTATTCTTCCTGAAGTCCGGGTGAATGATGTAAATCACCGGTACCGTATGACTGACACGAGACGGAGGTTCGCCAGGCTTCCATCCGGGTGATTTGAAGTGAACTCCAGGCAGAAGGATTGTACGTATAATCACCTTCACAAGTTGCCCTGGCACTTAGTCTAACTTAACGCAGTTGTTACAACACAACACAACACAACACAACACAACATAAGACAACACAACACAACACAACACAGCTTATATTGTGAAAAATAGCAGTACCTCTCTCTCAAATAATAGTATCTAAAATCACTGAAAATAATGTCATTTGCAATCAAGTTCAGACCATATGAAAAAAGACTTAGCTAATTCTTACAGTAGGCACACATACAGTCGCCCAGGTGAATGGGAGTTCAAATACAAACGACAACACACATGGGACTCTGTTGAGAGTGTGTCAGCTCTCCCCACACAAGGGACCTCAATTTACCGTCCTATCCGAGGGACGTCCCTAGCCAAAAGTTGGTACTCATTTTTGGATGACTCATTAACCTTGTTGGCTGTGATAACATGTTTTGTCTCTTTAATTCTTGTTACAATGTTTAAAGTGTCTATTTTGAAAATGTAGCCATCCTGATTTTGTACCCATCTTGTCTTTTTTCGCCCCCTCTCACTATAATTTTGCAGTTTGCTGGGGAAGTCATCCACAAAATTCACTTGCTGTGGCCTGTGATACATCCCCATGCTACTCCCAGGACCTACCGATGTCGCAGCACGTTCCGGTGTAGCCAGTGCCCGTACAGTCACAGCCGTCATGTAAGGGAGAACCGTTAGGACAGGACCTGTTGCACTCCTCCGTCTCCGAGCTGGGGCCAGTACAGGCGAGTCCGTTACATGATGCCGCAGGGCTGTAGGCTCTGTTGGGGTGACTGGGAAATGTAGAATTTAATCATATGCGAAGCCAGTAAACTTAAACATTGATTATGATGTATTACATATCTGCGTCTTACTATTTGGCGGTATGGGGTTGGCTCGTACTCATTTTTTTATTCTCCTGTCGATTTGACAGATGAGGAGGCAGACAGGCATTTTGTCTGTTTGCCTGACCTGCACATGAATGTTATGGTGAAGGAGGGGTGCGCAATTCCTCCTCCACCCTCTCGTCTACTGGAGCACTAAGTCTCACAGGGGCAACTGTATGCAACGTGTGAGACGGCTCCAGCAGATGCAGTTTTGTTGTTCGGAGTATCCGTCTCCTAGGAGGACTTCCGACCAAGGATGTAAGGGGTTCCTCCTACCCCTGACTCGTGTGTCATGGCGGGTGCGTCATGCTCGAACATGCCCCTAAGGCCTGTCGCTGCCACAATGGCCTGTCACAGCCACTAGTCACAGCTAGGTACTCATTTACACCTGAGTTAAGTGAGGAAAATCGTGTAAAGTGCCTTTCCCAAGGGCACAAGATCGGTGACACGGTAGCCGGGTTCGAACTCGACACCTCCTGATCTCGAGGCAAACACTCTGCCGCTGCGCTACCTCATACCTCGTACTCATTGAACTGTGTGAAATGCTGTCGCCAGTCTTCATGACTTGATATGCCAAATATGGTTACTATTATTTCTTTCTTCCTTTTCCCACTGCGTAATTGCACTAGTATTTTGAATGGTTGATGGCTTGGTCGAGGTTAGCCACAGTAGATGCCGCCCCTTAAAATGCACTGGTTGTCGACTGAGAAAACGACTTAGGCCCACTTTACATTACGGTTTTCACGTTAGCGGGACTGGCGAGAGCGGGACTGCGAGAGCGGGAGCCCCGTGTAAAGAGAGTTCCCGTTATCGTAGTACCGCTGTCTTCAAATTTTCTCCCGTCCACTCCGAAGTGTACGCCCATAGGCTCAACGGGAGTCCCCGATAACTTTAAACTGCGTGAAAAAGTAAGGTAGCCCCTACCGCTAGCTGTTTTTGTCCCATACTGCAACTATGCTATACCATTCAATATTACAGTTTTTCTGGAGATGTTTACTTTCTTTTACAAGAGCACTTAATCAATCTATGATCATTAAGTATTTCTTAAGAATGTTGATTCGATTATTATGATTACTTAACCATTATCTGCAAGAGGCGCTCTGCAGACTTTAGCCGCTGACTGGGGCAAACGAAACCTGTTCGAGAGCCGAAACTTTCCTACCAAATCATGTTAGAAATACAAAGCTTTAATCTCAAATCCTTTTTATGTCAAGTGGGGTCGATAAAAGAGAATGTATGATTTACATAAACACACGATTTGGGGGCCCAATTATAGTTTGGAAGGGACTATTTAATAGTGTTCACTTGGAGTAATACAGGCATGAGACCGCAATATGGTTGTGTCTTAAGACAAATCCGATGATTTTTGTTACTTATGTACGGCAGTCATGTTATTTAGAAAAGTCATATGTTGGACTAGAAACTGCCATTTTTATGACTTTTATTACACATTTCTTGGATTTCAAGAGAGAAATGAGTCTTAGCTGTTTTGATTGACTGCTAATTGTTGAGAAGCATGATTCTTACCTTGTTCTTGTCCGTGTTCCTAAAGTACCACATTGAGATGTACATGAGGACCAAGATGTCCACGGACCCCACTGACAGTTGACCGGGGTGCAGGTTTGTCGCCTGCGCCTCCAACCAGCGGTTTGTCCCGCCAGAAGGACCAACAACACCGCGGTGACGAGGAAGCTCTTAGACCGGGGAACTCCCATCGTTCAAGGTTTTTAGTGTAGTAATTGTTCAAGTGTAACTGTTGTTCTCTTTCCTGAAGAAAAAAAAAATGATTATACATGTGGATTCTAATGCTTTTAACTTCGCAAACGTCGCATCTCCAAACCGGGGCCCGACCGTGGAAACTGAAAATAGAAATGTATGTAAAATGTACACAGATAATGCCCACGACTATTCCCTTCGTGGTTGTCTTTTATATCATACATTTCGTTCCCGAAAGCTGAAAAGCTTTGAAAATATGATACACAAAATCGGTACAACTCCGCGAGGTATAGCGTAGCTGTTGTCCTTTTATTGTTGTCTTGAAAACTTGTACTTTGGCTTTTGCCGATTCTGCGTAGGCCACAATTGGAAAAAGGCCAGGGGCATTTTTACGGGCTTTTTTTTTAGGGGTGGACACTTTCGAGCGTGACAGCTACATGGCCCTGTGGGGCCCCTTGCGGCTGCCGGGGTATTTTTGGGAGCCGGTAACAAAATAGACGCAGTGACCTGGCCGTGGTGTAACCCCGCCGGTATAAGGCAGTCCACGGGGCCCGGCTGTGGCTATATCCCTGCCGGGCACCGGTCTAATCTGGATATTACCGGCGCCATCATGTTTGATTAGTGAAGCGAGCTTGTGACGACTAATGACGTCACAAGATATGAGTAATTGGGCCCCCGTGGACACGCACTCTTTTGTTTGCCACCACCACCTGGCGAACTAGGTGACAATTATAAAGCATGGTATGCCCATGGTATGGGGTTGCCCGAGTTGATGGGAACAGTTGTAGGGCAGAACGGAAATCTGTCAACAATCTCTGACCTGGGGTCACACAGGAGTGACTCACCTTGTCCCATCTCTCCAGGTGTCTCAAAAAACACAACAATCATGTGCCGTACATGTCAAAGCTTAGGAAATAGTAGCCTCCTTCACCGGCCTCTCTGGGAAGCTTGGCAATTTTTGTGTGTGTGTGTGTGTGTGGGGGGGGGGGGGGGCGA
>NC_049989.1:10779865-10784730 GCF_000003815.2 Branchiostoma floridae | reverse complement strand
TGTATATTCCTTTCCCGGCATATTTCCTTTCCCGGCATATTCCCGGTTAAAAATCGCGAATCGACCTACCGCCACCCCCCCCTCCCCCCCCAAAAAAATTGCCAAGCTTCCCAGAGAGGCCGGTGAAGGAGGCTAAGGAAATAGAATGATTTCTTTAATTCAGATTTCGAATATTCTACCAGGACACTAGTTATCTGAATCGAATACTCTAGGCATAGTCCTGATAACTATGTTAGAAACATATTCCAATGTCGTCTTGTTTTATTTTTACTGAGTTCTTGTCAGTCAGATATGCACAATCAAGCCAGAATAGAATGACCTTAAAAAATGACCTTGATGGTAAATGCTCCGCCCTACCCACCACTTGTATACTATTTGCTTGCTATTGCACCTTACGTGTTAGTAGCGCACGTTTCACGTGATTCTGAGAGAAGAGTTCTTACGTTTCAAGAGTTTCGTGTTATGCACAAGCAGAAATCCGTTATAGCTTTCCTGTCCAAATGCCATTCTTGACTGATCGTTTGTCTAGTTTTATTCACGGTTGGCTATTATCAGGGCATTATGTGTTAACGTTACCCGCCAGGGAGGTCACCGGATAATGACAAACAAGTTCTGTAAAGGTACCGGTGCACCGGAAAATGACGAACAAGTTCTGTGATATCCTGTCATTCGGATGTGCAAGAAAGTGAGTCGAGGTCAACTCATTGAATTTTTTTCACTATTGCGGCGTTTGTTTTACATAAAAGTTTATAATGCAGGAATGTCAAGATTGTCGTCTGCGATTGGTACTCACCAAAGGACCGTGATTTTTGTACACTCCACACAGACACCGTCTGACGGGTTAGGATATTGGAAGACAGGACACAATCTTAATTTTTCGCCCATAGAACAAACACGTACCGAGGTTTTATTGCCTTGTTTTGCCACTACATTGTGCTTCAAGGTCATACCAAAGTGTTCGAGGAGACCGAGAAAAGTTTGAACGAAAAATCGACCATGAGACTGACACGAGTCCAATTGATACCCCAGTAAGACCTACATCACATTTCCAAACCGGGGCCGGGTCGGGCAGCTTTCGGGAACGAAAATTATGATATAAAAGACACCAAACTACACAAGGCGTAAAGAGAATAATCGTGGGCATTGTTTGTGTATATTTTTACGTATACATTTCTACTCTCCTTTCCCGACCGGACCCCAGTTGGCCAGTTAGCCTAAGAGGGTATATGTTGAAGGCTAAGAATGGATCTGAGACTGGCATGGACCAACGAGCAAGAGCAAAATTTAAAGTAACACTAGCATAAGCGCCTCAAGGTGAAAAATCTTTGGGGTATGCTGTTGCACCAGTGCGACTCATTATACATGATTATGGACACGTAAAAGCTGATAATGACAGGATGTCAGACATAAACTGTACAACGCCATGCACGTAAGACCTAACACAGGCTCAAGGTCGCGTTCTTCGACATGGGAATTTTTATCCCGTGTCAGAGTTAGCACTGTGTCAAACAATGAATGAAACTTTCATTAAAAAAAACATCAAAATACAAACAAAGAAACAAAAACATTCATATGTCCACGAAACATTAGACAAAATGTGTATTTCTCCTAAGGGCGTGGTCACATACTAGTATAAGGTCATGTGAGAGTCGCACGATTTTGATGCCATAGGATTTTCAAGCAGGCCGTGACAGAATCAACCACCGACATGGATCCAAAACAGCATTTTGTGTACCAAAACAATTGAAATTTGTAGGAGACTTACGTTTTTGTCATCCAAAATGCCCGAAGTGAGCGATCGTGCGACGATCGCACGACCTCTATGTGACTGCGCCCTACGAATGAAAGACCTTGTCCAGTCGAACAGATATTTGGTACACACAAAAAAAGAAAACACTATGCTTAAAACGCGTCAAGATGTTCACACACAGGAAAAAACATGCCGTACAGAGTCTTTTGTTGACCTCTCCTGAGCAAAGTCGTTCTCGAAATGACTGGTGAGTCTACACACGTTTCACAGGACTGTAATTAGTGAATGACGTCATGTCCAATGTAGCAAATCAATGTCTTGTTTCTCGGCCCCATGTTTGTTGTTCTTTGTAATATATATCATGATTAAAACGAATATATATAAGATTAAAACGAATTTATGAATTTTGTTACTAGTATTTCTTCTTATCAGCCGTCACTGTAAATGATTAAATGATTATATATTAAATGTTAGATATCAAATCTCCAGGGAAATTTGATAATACTGAGACCTGATGTGCCTCAACACATGCGATTCTTAAAAGTTAACCATTTTTTTATATGACTGACTGGTGAAGTCTCAAAGTTGCGAAAAACTTCCACAAGAAAATTCTTGAGCAGACCGCAGACAAACTACCTGATATTAACTGATTGTCCCTCGTTGTCGCTAACCAACTCAAGACTTAATCACGCCTCCTGGCTTAAGTCATATAAGGTCATGAAAAAACAGGTTATGGCGTGTTGATGCGGGCGTTCTTTTGTTAGTTCTTTTTTGACAGTTGGGTGTCTTTGTGGCGAAACGGCTAGAGTGTGGGAATCAGAATCAGTAGGTCCTGAGTTCGATAATCGCCATGCCCCTGCCTTATACCCCTGTCACATTGCGCGAAAATCGATCGGACGACGACTTTGCGGCAATCGCCCGAGCCTCGCTTATAACAAAAACTTTATTGCACAACAATTGTACAAGGTACAAAGTATGGCTTATATGTGACAGAGACGGTTTTCAGTGAAAATTACGCGCAACCCTCTGTCGATCTAATCTTGACCGATCTTCCATCGATACGCCCGAAGATCGTGGATAAGGTGACAGGGGTATTATGACGGCGGAGTGACGCCCACCGAGCCTCACGGCTAATCTGTCTAAATGTGCCGAAAGCACATAGTACGGGTTTGGTGCTGCCAGTGTGTCAACATCTGCACTCTTACCACTAAGACCCGTGATTTTTTTGCAGTAGATTGTTGAAAGTCGAAAATGTTTCTCCTTATAAACACCCTATAATCAACAGTAGTTTCAGTGATTCTTTAAAACCTGCGTAACATTGTTGCGTACCCTTGTACATGGCAAAACTATCACCTTCAGTCTAACTATTAAAGGTGGAAGGTGGAAAGACATATGAACTTTACTACCACGGGTCAAGGATAGTTCGTTCGTTCGTTCGTTCGTCCCATAGCCTTTTAATCAGCCGTAGGGGCAGCACAACATGTTGTGCTGTATCAATTGGCATTTTAGTCCCCTGGCGGCGCCTATCTCCTCTCCGGGGCTCAAGGATACCATACATAATACCGTAGTCTTTCTCACAAACACCATTTCTGGCGATTAGATAGCTTCGGATTTCAACCCATACAGAGAAACAAGAGTGTGTCACAGAACAGAACTACCCAGGCCCACTCAATGACCTTCGTGCAGTCATCAACAGATGACCTTTCATTGCATACGAACAACCAGTCTTGTATAACACTTCTTCAAGGGTGTGGCACAGAACATGTAATTATCTTCAATTTTTACCTTGTTTTTAACTAACCCAGGCACAATCCATGACGTCCGTTGAGTCTTCAACAGAGAACTTATCATTACATATACGAACAGCCAGTTTTCATGTATAACAGTTCTTCAAGGGTGTGGCACAGAACTTGCAATCATCCTCAATTCTCACCTTGTTTGTAACTACCCAGGCCAATTCCATGACGTTTGTTCAGTCACCAACAGAGAACTTATCATTGCACATGAACAACCAATTTTCGTGTATAACAGTTCTTCTAGAAAAGCAAGAAGACGTGCAGGTGAAGTGAAATGAGGTGTGGCACAGAACTTGTAATCATCCTCAATTTTCACCTTGCTTGTAACTACACAGGCACATTCCATGACGTTCGTTCAGTCATCAACAGAGAACTTATCATTAAGAACTAGTTTTCATGTACAACAGTTCTTGTATAAAAGCAAGAGGATATGTAGGGAATGGGAAATGAGGTGATGTACAAGTTGTACAAAAATGAAACAAGCAAACAAAACAGAAATAGAAGTAGAAATGGTCTACCTTTTTTTTTTCAGAATAAGAATGTTGAGCGTCAAGTCCTAAGACATCAAAACAATGTCCGAGCTGGTCTGTAGACGGTGGAGACTTCGTCTTGCGTTGTCTTTAATGAATCTTGTCAACGCGACTTGCACACTCATTTAAATGGCATTGTGGGAAGATGCCACACCCTACCAACCACTTCTGACGTGTGAGATGCTCGACCCTATGCGTAGTTGACCATATAGACTAACATCTCATTATACAATGGTTACGGTTTAAAAGAAGAAACGTTTCGAAGAACCAGCCCTTACGTTTCATAAGAAAAGTGTTGCGCACATGCAGAATATTCGTGTGTGGTCACATTTCAGTCCAAACACCAAAGCCGTGAGTTAGGACTGTTCGGATGTTTAGATATCAGTTTTGAGGGTCGGCTTTTGTCAGGATATAAGTTCTAGCCGCCGGGGAGGTTACTGGACAATAAAGAACATGTTTTCAGGGACTGTGCGTTAATCGGGATGTCCCAGAAAACGGGCCGGGGTCAACTCATTGGGGATTTTCGGGGGTTTTTTTGCCCCCCCCCCCCCCCCCCTAAACGACCTGGAAGTCAAGTATCTAAAGTATGTACGTCGTTAGATAGGTAACTGTCGACTATTAAGCACTGTTCAAACTACAGGGATTTAATGGATTGTTCAAAATTCGCGTGTTTAAATAATCGTAAGCCCGGTTAGTCGGTAGAACAAGTCTAATTTTATGTTAATCTGGGGGTCTAGATCTCCCGTTGTTGCATAATTAAATCAAAACATGGATTTCAAATCAAAACAT
>NC_049989.1:10775967-10779765 GCF_000003815.2 Branchiostoma floridae | reverse complement strand
CTAAGGTACCCCCCTCCCCCTCCTAAATCTATAGAGAGATATCTAGCGATTTCAACATACCACTCCAGAGCTTCTACCGGACAAGTGGAAGAGTCCCCTGTTTTCTCCAATACAAATACATTAGCCCTGCCATCCCTTAACGTTTTCCCCCATACATGATTCAGGATCAGAGCCCCTGAAGGCAGCTTAAACACTTCTGCTGTTCTAGTCCTCATAAGATCAGCTATACGATCTCCTGAGAAGAATGCCGCCTTGAAAATTGCTTGATCCCTCGCCATAGTGAACATAATCCTACCTGACCTCTCAGAGGCTACCTTCCTTGCAATATAAGTACAAATCTTTGTGATTTTATCCAAAAAAACGGGTTTGGCCTGATGCGGGGTTATACCTTGACCCAGTTGTTCCGCTGTCACTGATGCTATATATCGCTTTACCATCTTCCCCGCTGCTGGGTTCCCAACCCCCAGTCTTTCATCCCACTCGCCTCCTCTGCCCATTTCATTGAAAATGGCTCTCAATTTCCCCACATATGAGTCTACCGTCTTGAAAGCAAGTCTCCACATGCAACGACAATCATTATTTCCTCCCTTGCACCCTTTCTGGTGTACTTTAGTTTTACCTTTTTGATCTTTCCAGATCAAAAATCTAACAATATCTACGGGGGCTGCTGAGTCTAGAGCTTTCGGTGGGGTCAACGTCCTCAGAAATTCTCTCAATAAATCACTCAAAGCCCTCTTCTGCTTGCTGTACGCAGACCCCTCATGACCTCCCATAATTTCATCTAACCTATTATCTATCGCCACCTGATCGACTTGCAAACCCCTCACCTCAACTACCGATACTTCATGCACCCTTGACGCCCCACATCTTTGACAAAAATTGAAATCAAAGTCATTCGGGTATCCACATGACGTGCAATTTTTTGCCGGCACCCATAACCTTGGCGCTCCCGTAAACTTGACGTCACACGTGACATTTTCCCTTTCCTCCAAGGGACTACTACCACCTTCACCTGCTACCAAATCGCAATTCCGACCCCCATCCTGCTTTTGAAAGTTGAAACTTGTTCCTATCAAGTCTTTCAGTAACCACTCGTCCATTACCTGAAACACAAATGGGCCTTGTATAAACCATCACGTCCATCAAGTACAAAACTAATTTCCTATTTCTACCATCTGGACAGTTTCCAGGAGAACAGCCCACAAATCTACCTTAGTCGGCTTAAGCTGCCACCCTCCTTTCTTACTCGGAAAGTAGAGTACTGGTTGTCCTGCACACGCTACACGGATCTTTCTTGCTGCTCTCCTCTCTAAGATCGGCCACCAATATTCCCTAGGGAACATGTCGGGCACCACCATTACTACCCGTACCTTCTGTTGCAACAGGAACTTCAACAAAGCCCCGATCATGAAGAAAGGAGGGAATACGTAGCCATTCCTGCCTGCTAACGTTTGTGCAAATACATTGACCCCATCGCAATTTGGAGTTATGTATGGACTGAAAAAAGCTAACTTGTGGCCATCCCTAGCCGTTTGTACGTTCGACGGCAGTGCCATGAGGTCTGTATCAAAGCCTACTTCCCCACCTAACTCTGCATCAATTCGTCTGAATACCTTTTCGTGCAACATTGCATCTGAGTTCTTGAGCCGACGTGATGGCGCGTCTGCCTCATTCTCCTTTGAAGGGACATACACTAGGTTTAATTCTACATTCAATGTCATAACTACCTCCCACAACTTACGTACTGCACGCGACAATTGCACACTTTTCCCCCCTTGGTTATTCCAAGAGGAGATCATATTCTTGTTGTCCACATGAGCGTCTACCCTCTTATCACGGACATGGTCTTCTGCAGCTAACAAGACCTGTCTAAGCGCTTCCGTTTCTTTTACCGCTATGATGTCTCCCTGTTCCTGTCCTGTCCAGTAGTCTCCCAACTGTACTTTTCCCTCTTCAGCTACGAAGGAGCCACCCCACCTGAATCCCGATGCATCTGGGAATATCTCAATTGACTCATGTTTCTCTACCCTCCATGGGATGTGCCCCTCCCATTGGTCCAAGAACCTCCAATGTTCAATCTCTTTCCTCACCTCACCTGTAATGCGGACCCCCGTGCCATTTCTAACTGCTATCTTCATAGCGTGGAACATTTCCCTACAATACAACTTCGCCGCCGGTACTGCCAGGCCAAAAGATACCAGCTTTCCTGTCAATTTTTGTATCTTCACGACAGGCACGGTCTTCTCCTTCAATATTTCCTCTCTAAACTTAGCGAAAGAGGTTTTCTTTCTCTCGGGCAATCTAAATGCCTGTAGAATTGAGTCTGCCTCCATGCCCAAAAACTCCAGGCACTGTACTGGGTCTAATTGTGACTTTGCTAAGCCAATGATATATCCTAACACGACCAGGACGCTACACATGATGAAACATGCCGCTTGTGCTAGTTCGTAAAGCTCTTCTTGGCTTATCCCCATCTCCACCTGTCCTCGAATCTGTAACTCCGCAGCGTGTCTGTCATCAATAAATAATGACGACGGTACCCCTAGTTCCCGAATTCTATTCATGGCCACATTACCTAAAGTCTGATACACGAATGGACTACAGGACCACCCGAAGGCAATTGTGGCAGAGACATAGAAGAAATTGCCCCATTGAAAACCTAGCAATGGCTTACTTCCTTCTGACATAAGGACGTGGTCATACCCACTTTTGTCATCACACTTTGTCTGGTAAGTACCTTGCCCTACATATCGCGTCAGATTCGTCACTGAGTCCAACGAGAAGGGACATTCCTTCATCCATAAGTTCAGATACCGTAAATCATGGCATAATCTAGGTTTCGATGGTTCAACCGTTAATGGCATGATTATATACGGAGGCGGCACAGATCCCACTCTACCCCAGATAGCTACTGCCCCCGTTTTGATACGGCTTTCAATGGACCGTGACACAAACTCCGCAAAAGGCTTGCAGCTGGGGAGATTCTTAAAATACCTCGGGGGAGGGAAAGCACAATCATAATCAATTCCTTTGAAACTACCACGGAATGGCTGCATGAATTGGAATATGGATACACCATTTTTGAGCCAATCTCTGATCATATCATCATGTTGTCCCTGTCCAAGAATGTTATCCCATTCCCCCACATGCTTATGAATCTCCCCTGCCAGAAATGTTTCTGGATCTCTGAATAACAATGAATCTGCCGATGCCTTTATTCTTCCCTCAGAAACTGCCTCCACTGAAGGCGGGACAAGCATTTTACCATCTCTTTTCCTTGTTATCCAGCCTATTTCAGACCTAAGATGTTCTTGATAGGCTGAATACGGATCAAATGTATGTAACAGCTCGAAGTCTTGGATGTCCGGGGTAAACCAATTTGATGCCTGAAAAACAAATTTTCCAGTTTTACTCACCTTGTTATTTCATAATAACAGTTGATCACAATAACCTTACACGATGACTTATCCAATCAAGTATATACCGCTTTTTTAATTGATTACATTTTATATGTTCCCACACGCTCCTATAACGTGTGATTGTATTCTAATACCTCATTTATCTGCATTAACCCCGTACACCACCATACTCTAATTGTAACGCCCAAACTCCGAACACGAATTCCCATGTTCCTATCTAGGAGAGACGGAGTCGAATTCCCCATCGATAATTTCATTTCGTATCGTTAAATGTACTTCATGAACTCGACCTGTTATGACCTGTACTTAAGCCCGTGGGGCATCAATGTGCGATGAAAGATCTTCACTCCTTATCTCAATGACTGTACTTTATACCACA
>NC_049989.1:10765882-10775867 GCF_000003815.2 Branchiostoma floridae | reverse complement strand
AATACCACGGAAAGATCATCTCTCTCATGCATTAGATCACCATTTTATTGATCCATTTGTCCATAAGTTTACAACTGTTCTAAGACGCGAGAAGAAGTTGAACTTGTACACCCTAGAATGTACATGTAGAGGTGATAAGATACCTTTCTTATATCACAACTTGTACCCTATTACTAGCGCTGCTACCTGTACTTAGGTTGAGCACAAGTGTACCATAAAGGTCATTCATATCAGATTACTTCTAGTAGACACGCCCATTTATACCCTTCACTCATCAGTCCTTGCACTAGCTTATCAAGTGCAGGGGTCTTTTTTTTTTTTTTTTTTAGTGTTATCTATTCTCCATTCCGCCCTTTCTCCCAGCAGATAAGATTCGATCACACACATGCTGTTCAGTAGTTTTATTTCACATCAAGTACAAAAAACTACACATCAAGTCAGTTATGTCGGAAAGCCGACCAAAGTTTCACACGTGTCGATATCGATAACCGTTCCGTCAAGCACACAGCCTTTAATCATTATAAGCATGCCTTCAAGAGTTTTTACCATTTCTACTTTTCGTACAATCTCTCGCAAAATGCCCTAACCCATGACAGCGGTAGCACTTATCATCTGGGCGTGCCTGGGCCAAGCCATGTCTCTCCCTACGTTTCAAGCTGTCATACTTTACCGCTTTCATTGATCTACTTTCTCTAGGCATGATCTTACCCTGGTTTTTTACAAACTGAGCAATTTCCTTGTTCACCTGCTTCTCTAAAGTGCTTCCAAACTGATTCACAATCAATTGTCTAAAGAAATCTTCTCGTGCCAGCGGATATATTTGGTCAAGAATGATGGAATACTCGTGAGCCTTCTTGTGTCCCTCCCTACGAGCCTGCATCACCAGAGTTTCCACCAGTGCCAGGGCACGATGAGGGTCAAATGCCGCTCCAGGTCTACCCGCGTACTGGACTAGCTCCTCCTTGATGTCATCTGAAGAGCGTCCCCCTCGCATAGCCCCAACCTGCTGCTTCAGAGCATTCAACTCCGTCACTAGCGCCGCGATGTCCTGCATAAATACAACACCGCAAATAAATACCAAGTATTTATACAGTCCTCCAAAAACTGGCATGTATTCACACACTTCAACAGTTAACGTTACTACACACCTGTCACCAGATACCATCGCTTCTAACTTGCAGCACTGACTGGTATGTCAACTGTTAACACCGAGTTTTGATATGGGTTCACACATCATATTGCCTCGCCTCAATCACAAACTCATAACCCCACATCCCCGATGTGAGTCGACGCAAATGTACAATCCAGCGCACCACGCAGCACTGGCATCCTTCCGTAAATTTGCGTGTACATGCCCAGCATGCCATTTCTACCAAGAGTTTCTCTCTACGGCACTCCAGTATTCACCCGGTGAATACCTTGCCCTCTGTCCGTAACTTACTCGTTACACGTTCACATTGAACCTTCACGTGGGAACACACAGTTCTACCACAGCACCCCCGGGTGCCCGTTGAATGCCGCCACTCAAATTTCGACCACACGCCCGGCGTGACAGGTCTGGCAGCACCCAACCTATTACCATATAAAAGCAAATTACTAATTAGGTCAATTATGCGAAAGGTGCGTGTCACGTGCAGCGACTACACACGTGCACCCCTTCACAAAAACAGGTATTCACTGCATTACCATGTCAATACTGCTCCCCGCACGGGCCATGCTACAAATAAGCAAGGCTACGGCAGGAACATTCTACAACTACCACTTTTAGCGTGACACACAATAACAATGTAACTCGACTAGGAAGTCCATAGCTGAACAACCAACCAAGCGACTTACATGTCACACATGCAAAGAACACGGAAGAAAAACACTTATGAAAACCACTGTAACACCTAAGACACAAACTCATGCCTTACCGTCTGAGCTTGTCCTCCAGCCACAGCTTGTTCTCCTTGCTGTTGCTGTCCCTGCTGTGGGTCCTGCACTTGAGCTCCTGGAGGCTCCTGACGAGCATCTTGCCCTGCCTGATCTTGAGGGACTTCTTGAGGGATGTCTGGCTGAACCTGCGGCGGCGGAGGCGGCGGCGGAGGCGGCGGCTGCTGTTGCACCACCACCACCTGAGGTCTCTGCCCATCCTCCTGCCTGGGTTGGCGCTGACCACCGGCACCACGACGTGGAACCGGTACCTCCTTCCCTGCCGGAATCGATGGTTTCTGAGAAGCCATTCCTATTATCCACGGCATACATTCACGTTAGAATAATTCGTTTAACTCACATCCTACCCAACCCAAGCAAGTTTCCGCCACGCGAAGCTAGATCGGGCAACGTCGTGGACACACGGGAAACTCCACCCGAGTTCACCTCCCACATTTACAAAAGCCAGACTTCAATAAAACCACCCATTAGGCTATATCACGAACACTTTCCCCCACTACCCTGAGAACCAACACCAGGTACCCAATCACATACCTGCCCAAGCAACAAAGTATAAATCGACGCCCCTCCACAACCAAAAACAACAAGTTCCCTTCACAATATCGTTTGTGTCTTACACTAAACAGCCACTTGCACAAACCACTGTCTCAACATACTTTGCCAAAAATACACTTCAAACCTTTTCTGGGAAGCCAAACGGGCGTCGGGAACTGCACGTGGTACTCCGTCGACTCCTTGACGTAACCGACTTGCTTGGTCCGGTGAACTGGGTTTCTCCGGATGAAAGAGACAGTATGGATTCTGTCCACGCCTTATATAGTGTGATTTAGTCACGTGATTCCGGCTGACCAATGATCGCGCAGTGTGAATACCAATAATTCCTTCGTGAAACGAAGGTTTGTAGTCAGTGCTGTTTTTATGTCAGGGGGTCGTTTGTTAGCCTGATAACTAGGGAACGCGTGAATGGATGGTTTTGATATTTGGTATGTGGGTAGGATTAGACATGACGAAGGAATGGTAGGAATTCCTTTACGGCAGGGCGCTCTGGCGGCGTGTTATGGTACTGCAGCGGAACTTCCGGTTTTGCTATTTTTTGTTTGGGACTTGTTTGGGTGATGATTTGTAAGTGGTTGGTAGCTGTGTAAAAGCATAGTAAGGTGTGTAAGTTTTGGCCACCTAGGGGTTTCGCAGGGGCGGTGAAATTAATTCTTGTTTTAGGTGTTGAGAAGGAATAATGCGAGAAGGGGTGATGGATGTTAATGACTGTAGGTATGTAGATAGCTTACGTAATGATGTACATACTTGTATGCTTGTTTTGCAAATTAGCTGGTAATTTGCATAATACAATAGGTATGTGTAGAAACTCTCAAAACTCTGTGTCTGTGAACAGAACAGCTCCTTCACGCCAACACAGATTGATCTGATATTTGGTATGTGGGTAGCTCTTGAGAAGGAGAAGAAACGTACGAGGCGTTTTTTTGTCTAGTGGCTTTTGACGGTTTTGCAGGGGATGTTTGTACTTGAAAAATAGTGTGTAGTGTGCTAAGTGTGGCGATTACGCAATAGTGGTTTATATTTAGGAGTTACGTCATTCTACGTGGGCTGGAGTTGTGCCTGGGCCCCGCCGCCCCCACAGGAAGTGACCCCAAAGGTCATAGTTGCGCAATAGAGGACAGCACGACTTATATATACCAGACGATTACAAGACAATTGTACTATAGGGACAGTACATTATACATGATGGGGTGTAAACGTTTCCTATAAGATTTGATAATCTGTAGATTAAGGGCGATGAATAAGGGAAATGATGATATTGTTTACGGTGGCCTATATTATACGTTTTAAAAGGGTTGTACATGTAACAGTTACTACCGGTACAATACATTGTTGAACAAAGCAGGGTTTGTTTTTCACAGTAACTTGTAGTCATTGATGAGATTGTTTATAGGGATTGTACATTAGACATATAGGATGCACAATGTAGTGGACTGCATTGTGAAACAAAGAATGCTACATCATCATTGTTGCAAGCAACAAGTCGGCAATAATGATCTGTAAAGGGGGCTGTACAAAGAAAAACTATAATTTATAATATCACTTTGTAGAAACGTCCATGCAATGTGTCAAGTCGTCAATATTGACAATATTGATCCGTCAACCCTTCCCTTGTTATTACCATCTAAAGGGATGATTCGATTGCGTACGCGCGGAAAACTTGCTGTCAATTCCGGGAATTTTTACCAATCGGACATACTCAGTACACAACTCAGTTAGGCTAATATTTCTCTCTTTGTTAGTTAGAGTCCATTCCAAGTCATCGTGCGGATGTTTGTTGTCATTGTCTAGAATTGATTTTAAAGTTTTGTAATTATATGTCTAGAATCGACATTTGATACGTCAGGAATATTTTAACATTATTTCAATTTTATAAGTATTTCCCCGGTCCCGTAAAACTTTGGAAATATTCATGATGTGGAATTAGATACTTCTAATGGTTTCTAAATAATAATAACATCATTATACCATTATTTACCATTTTCTACCATTTTTTGTAACATTTTGTAAATGGATCAGTGGGCTGGGAAGATAGCAATTCACACATCCTTGCAAAGTATCCTTATGCAACACAGCATTGGAATGGTCTTGACATTGCTGTTCGTTCACTTAACTTTTCACTGTATAAAAAACATTTAGTTAATATAGTACGTCCCTCCATCAATAAACATTTAAGTTACGGTCCTCGATACACCTGCGCCCTCCTTACACGCCTTCGCATCAGCACCTGCAGTCTGAACCATAGTTTCTTTATCCGCAATTTAGCTTCTAGTCCAGCCTGTAACTGTGGGTGTCAATGTGAAAGTATTGTACATTTTTTGTTATACTGCCCTACATATCAATAATACAGAATTAATTTTTTCGGCAATCTACAGAACCTGCTAGGCAATACTCTTGACTTCAATAGTTTATCCGAATCAGCCCGTATTATTAAGGGGTTCACCTTTCCTGTCACCTTCTACAAACTGCAGTATCTTACAGTTAACCCAGTTATATATTGTACATACGAGACGTTTTGCAACTACCTTGTAACCTGACTTATATGTAAATAGCTGTGAACTGTTTGTTTTGATATTGTCATTTATTTGTTCTTGTCAGTTATCTTTTTTTTTATAGGCGATGTGAATATTAGCGCACTGCTAGAGTGTATTACCTCGCTGTCCTGTTTTGTACTTTGATGTTGAATAAATAAAAAAAAGTATGGTTGGGTGTCAATGCAACAATGGCCCACCACAAAGGATCCACCAGCCCAGCAGTGAAATCTAAAAATATACAGAGGCAACAACAGGGCTTACTTTTATGGGGACAATAAACCATTTGGCAAAGTTTAAATGTGAAAGAATCACACAGAGGTTTCACAATTATTCTAAAAAATATTCTGTACAGTTACTTTCAAAATGCGCAATACCCACCACTTGTATACTAGTTGCTTGCTCGTGCGTTAGTTACGCACGTTTTCCAACATTTTATTCTCTACAATTGTAACAGTTAACACGAAGCAATGATTCTGGGAAAAGATCTCTTACGTTTCAAGAAAAATGTGTTGTGCACAAGCAGAAATCCGTTATAGCTTTCCTGTCCAAATGCCAGTCTTGACTGTTCGTTTGTCTCGTTTTATTCACGGTAAGCTATTATCAGGGCATCATGTGTTAACGTTAGCCGCCAGGGAGGTCACCGGACAATGACAAGCAAGTTCTGTAAATAAAGCTGCACCGGAAAATGACGAACAAGCTCTGAAGTGATATCCGGTCATTCGGATGTGCAAAAAAGTGAGTCGAGGTCAACTCATTGAAGTTTTTAAGGCACCATGGCGACGTTTGTTTTACATTTATAATGAAGGAATGTCAAGATTGTCGACTGCGATTGATACTCACCAAAGGGTCGTGATTTTTGTGCAAGCATGACGGGTTAGGATATAGGAAGACCGGACACAAACTTAACATTTTGGCCTGTTCACCCATAGACCACACTCATACCATGATTTTTTTTACCTAGTTTACTAAAGTGTGCTTCACGGTCAAACCAAGGTGCAAGAGGAGACCGAGAAAAGTTTGAACGAAAGGAGAATGTACTGTGACTTCGTCACATTTCCACACCGGGGCCCAGTAGGGAAGCTTTGGGAACGAAAAGTATGATGTAAAGACACCAAACTACACAAGACATAAAGATAATAGTCGTGGGCATTTTTTGGTATATATTTACGCATACATCTCTACTTTCCTTTCCCGATGGAAATGTGACGTTAGCCTAAACCTAAGAGCAAAAGAAACACTAGCATGAGCGCGTCAAGATGACAAATCTTTGGGTATGCTGTTTCTCATTATACGTCATAAAGGGGACGTAAAACCTGTCAACAACAGGATGTTGGACATGGACTCTACAACGCAATGCACGTAAAACACGGCACTTATATAATGGCGTGACAAACAAGCATTGGTCCTAAAACTCTGGGTTTTCGTCCAGTGTAAAAGTTAGATCTCAGTCAAACAATGGCGAAACATTGCATTTCATAATTATTTTTTCTGTCAAACAATGGTGAAACACTCATAAAAGGAAACGTAAGGTTAAAAAAGACATAAATACAATATTCAAAAGTCCACGGAACATTAGACAAAATATCTATGCCTCCTAAAAATGATAGACCTTATCCATTCGGACAGATATTAGGTAACGAAACAGAAAACGCGCCAAAATTTTCACACACAGGAAAGAACATACCGTACAGACTTATTGACGACCTCTCCTTGGCAAAGTCATTCTCGAAATGACCTCACATAACTGGACTGTAATTAGTGAATGATGTCATGTCCAATGTAGCAAATCAATGTCTTGTTTCGCGTCCCTCTGTGTTTGTTTGTAACATAAACAAAGTAAAAGGATTGTATGGATTTGATAGTTCTTTAATATCAGGCGTAACTATAAGCTAATGATGGAATCGATATTAGATATTTTCTCTCCGCAAATTCAACAAATCTGAAACCTTACGTGTCTTGTTTATTTCTCAACACAGATTACTGTTGAATGTTAAACATTCTTAGATATTTGTCTTCTTTGGGCTAACAGTTAGAAGTCTAAAGAAGTTGAGAAAAACTTTTTCCCAATAGAAATAGTTTACTTTTTAGCAAACTACCTGATATCAACTTGTTGTCATTCGTTGTCGCTAACCAACTGAAGACCTAAACATGCCTCTTGCCTTAAGTCATACAAGGTCACAAAAGTAAATAGAAAACAGCTTAAGGCGTGTTTGTGTGCGTGTCCTTTGTTCGGTCTTTTTTTGGCAGTAAATAGTTGAGAAAGCCGAATTTATTTGTCCTTATCAACATATTTTTGACCTGCCCGACATTGTAGCGTACCATTGAACATGGAAGACGATCACCTTCAGTACTAGTCTTAACTATTCAAGGGACGTTAGATAGAAGGTGGAAAGACAGGTGCCGCACACTTTACTGCCACAGCTTAATGATACCATATATCATTCTGTAGTCTTTGTCACATACACCATTTCTGGCGATTAGACACCGTCGGATTTCAACCCATGCAGAGAAACAAGAGTGTTGCTTCTCAATTTTCACCTTGTTTGTAACTACCCAGGCCCAGTCCATGACGTTCGTTCAGTCATCAACAGAGAACTTATCATTGCACACGAACAACTGGTTTTCATGTATAACTGACAGTTCTTCAAGGGTGTGGCATAGAACTTGTAATTATCCTCAATTTTCATCTTGTTTTTAAACTACCCAGGCACATTCCATGACGTTCGTTCAGTCATCAACAGAGAACTTATCATTACATACGAACAGCCAGTTTTCATGTCTAACAGTTCTTCTAGAAAAGCAAGAGGATATGCAGGGAATGTGAAATGGCGGTGTACAAGTTGTATAAAAATGAAACAAGCAAACAAACAAACAAGCAAACAAACAAACAAACAAACAAACAAACAAACAAACAAACAGAAATAAATGCAGAAATGGCCTACCTTTTTTCAGAATGAGACTGTTGAACAATGTCCGAGCTGGTAGGTAGACGGTGAAGACTTCGTCTTGTGAAGTCTGAAATAAGTCTTGTCAACGCGCGATTTGCGCACTCATTTAAATGACATGCCCCACCCTACTAACCACTTATGACAACACGTCTGACGTCACGTGACTTGAGCTGTTAGCCCCTATATCTAAGTTGCGCACGTAGGCTAACATCTCATCCCACAATGGTTACGGTTATAACGAAGTAACAGTTAGGAGAGTGAGCTCTTACGTTTTATAAGAAAAGTGTTGTGCACAAGCAGATTTTCGTTTGTTGTCGCTTTTCAGTCCATACACCAAAGTCGTGAGTTAGGACTGTTCGGATCTTTAGATATGAGTTTTGAAGGTCGGCTATTGTCAGAACATTAGGTTTTAGCCACCGGGGAGGTTACCGGACAGTGAAGAGCATGTTTTCAGTGATGTACGGTCACCGGGCTGTACCAGAAAGCGTATCGAGGTCAACTCATTGAAGAAATCAGCTCACTCAAGTAATTATTCAAGAGCATAGATTGTACATATTTATCTAAATACGCTTTGATATTCAAATTCCTCAAAAAGCCGGCCAGGCCACGGGGATCTAATGGGTCGTTCAAAATTGGTATGTTTAAATAATTGTGAGCCTGGTTAGTCGGCAGTATACTTGTCTAATTTTATGTGACATTGTTGCATAAATATACAATGGAGGTTAAAAATGTGTCAACAGCATACTACATGTAATGTACCTATTTCCAAATACGTCGTCTGTAGTTTGTAAGAACCTCGCTAGAGGAGAGGGTGCACTAGTGGGTCATCAGGCTGAAGTTGGCCGCCGATTAGTAGCCGCCGATTCAGCCGCCGATTCGTCGTAAAACAGAGCATAGCATCACATTTAGACAGTATAATATCAACGATTACGTATATTGACGCCATTACGTTTGCAAGTTGAGATTGATGTAAATACTACATTATGTACCCCTAAGATATTGCTTTGTAGCAAGGTAGCTAAATAATTTTTGAAATCTAAACGATTTTCAACAATTACTGAAGGACTTATTGAATTTGATTCAGCATCATAAGTACGCACATCTCCTCATCATGACGTCACGACGTCTCAAAGATCAAATCGAAATGGAGCTTTCCGGATCCCCGACATTCGAGGCTAATCCAACAGTTTTCAAGCCTTGTAGAAACGTAACAAAGTGATTTTTAGCATGCAGTCAAACGGCTTTATACTCTCTGTTGACGGGTTTAACTTTGTAATTGAAATGAGAAAAGTAACGCCCACTTTGAGATGTTGACGCCATTACGTTTGAGAGTTGAAAATATACAGTACCATTTATGTGATGATGTTCGTCCATGGGATGTACCCCAAGACACTGACCGCCTTGTAGTCTCCTATTCATGTATGTGCGCAGGCATACTGCAAAGTACTATGTAGATATTAAGCACTAGTACAGTGGAAGCTAGTTAATTGCACAACGGATTAACGCACACTTCTGTTAACTGCCCGGAATCCCCAAAATCCCACACCGGTGCGGTCCAGCTAGATAACTTCGCATTATTGCACCAGCCGGATAATTCCACCAAATTCACTGGCAAATAGGCCGTGCAATTAAGCGGCTTCTACGTACAAAACAAAACCCTTGATGACCCTGAAGACATAACAAATGCCCATTATATCATAATCATAATGATAAGTCATTACTCACAAATAGGGGTGGGTACCGGTACAGAAAATTCAGGTCCAGGTCCGGTTCAGGTCCAGAGGATCAGGTCCAGGTCCGAACCTGAACCTGGACCTGATTCAGTATGACTCATACCAATGGTCCATTTCTCTACAAAGAAATCTGTTGGTGGAGTATTAGACTTACACTGGCGTTTTAAAATCCTACAACGCTAACTGCACCTGTACAATTGGCTGTACAACTTGGTAGAAATTACTATAAACTCTACTCTACTTCACTCTTGTTATTTTCTTCCACATGCAAGCGCCAAAA
>NC_049989.1:10730525-10762715 GCF_000003815.2 Branchiostoma floridae | reverse complement strand
TCTGTTATTTTCTGATCGGTCGACATCCGGTCTACCTATTTTTTTCAGGTCCGGTTTTTCTGGACCGGTCCAATAAGAAAAACCGGTTTTGTACCGGTACGCTGTACCAATACCCAGCCCTACTCACAAACATAGCCGCATTGTGTCTCTCATAGAGGTCAAAGGTCGCAAGCATTTTAACGCTATCGTTATCCAAATAATATCATGGTATGGCAGTCAGCCAAATGATCAATATTTCCAGAAAAAAAAACGGACCTGAAAAAAATCAGTGGACCAGATCTTTGACCGATTAGACAACGAACGGATTATACCAGCAGAAGTGTACATTTTGGGGGGGGGGGGGGGGGGCTTACCGGTCCAAAAAAATAAAAACGAAGTACAGGAGAGTTTATACTCCTTTTTACCAAGTTTCTACAGGCAAACATAGCATTGTTTACATGAAGGTTTTAAAAACAACAAATTCCTTTGTAGCGAAATGGGCCATTGTTTTGAGTATCATTTACAACTTTTCTAAAACAACATTGTTCAGGGGCGGACCTGGACCTGATCTTCTGGACCTGAACCGGACCTGGACTGAATTTTCTGTACCGGTACCCACCGCTAGTGCGTATGCTTGCCCAGGTAATTAGTATCAAAACCTATTATAGCTGCCGAGTCTCTTCACCAACCCAAATTGGGTGAGAGGACGAAGACACGGGGGTAGCTATGATAGGTCTGAATACTATTAATGGTATTTATGGCTGCTCGTGGAAAATATAATTGTAATAGAGTGCCATACAAACCATGTAAGGAATAGAGTAATAAGAAATGCAAAAATTAATAACTTATGGACATTGTTTGTGCGGGATGCTGTAATTCTCCATGATATCTCGAGAGTTCCCAATATTGAAACCAAAGAAAATTTGCACTTACACATTATGAAAACATCTCTAAATTCAAATCACTACAGTGGGTAAATTTATAGCAAAAAGACTGGTCATATAAAATGATGTATTTTCTCATATGTAGCATAGACAACAGTGACTTTTAACATTATAATACGTTATATGCATATATTATTTACACTTCTAAATAGCAAACTCGTAAATACAGGTCTTTTGATCGGATGAAATGCGATTAAAACTAGGTATCAACCAAAACATTTCCATTTGAAAGTATACATCGAATTATTTTATAAGTAATGATCCAGAAATGGATGCAGATGCATAAAGTAAAAGTTACTATGACACCAGTACATACGTATAATGAGTACAAGTTTCTCTATTAGCATTTTACTTTCTAGTAGCATTATACTTTACTTATATAACTTTCTCTCTATTTTGTCTTACATTTGACTTTTTTAATTCAAACTCGTTACTAAATTTGAATACCGTCCTGTCATCTGACACCTCAAAAATACAACGTCAAGTATCATGACTTAGCTTAATAAAAGTCGGTAATAGATAACCAAACATTAAATGATTCAACAGATATTTAGTTGAGCCTGTTATGACTGGTGACTCTCTACCTCTCAATGCCGTCTTAGTACCTCTCAATACCGTCTCAGTATTGGTCTCAATGTTGCCCATCCCTGCTACTCACTTCCAATCCTTGCCCTAGGGGCTGGTTGCAGCAGCTATAGGTAACAAAGGAAACAATTGGTTAAAACACACCCAAAAAAAACAAAGATTACTTTTTCGCTTTCACTGCTGACTTCATGTTTAAGATCATGATCAAGAATGCTTTGACTGGTGGTCACCTGAAATAAAGTAAATCTTTCTAGGTGTTTGCCAAGGGTAGACTTGGATATTTTCTATTTATTTTTCTAACTAGTATGTATAGGGCACATTTAGAAACTCCAAAATCTTTTGGTTCAAGTTCAGTTTTACCACGAATACAACGACATACATTGTAAACAGTTTTCCTCAAAAGAATTTGATCATAGCAGATATTATCTTGTGCCCTTGGAGATGTAGCTGTGAAATGTTATGCGAGATAATGCCAATATTCACCACATAGTGAACCATACTGAGCACCAATAGAGACCCAAGTGAAACAAACAAACCAATTCAAGTATATTTGTAGTTTGGTCCTATCTTTGACGACCGTAAAAGGTACTTACTTAAAGTTTGTTGGCAGAAATAGTTGAGCTTTGCCGCACAGAGCTTCACTCTCCACTTATAGGTCCTCGACCTCCCCCACCTCATCATGGCCACACAGTCAGTGCGTGGATTGTTCCCACCCCTCCAGGGGTGGAAGGACCCGAGATCGGCACCATTGCTCCACTTAAACTCACCCTCTTGCCCACGGTCACTCAGTCCGATCCAGATGTTCCTGCCGAAAAAAATATGCACTTATCTATAACATCACGTGAGTTGTATGACCTCTGACCTCGAATTCACGTGACTACTATCAGAGCTGAAAAAATATGTCAATGCCTTCTGAAAGCTTCTTCGTTGTGCGTAACAGTTTAAAACTTTGTTAGGTAATGGTTTCTGTCATAATGTATAAGGATTGTTTGTTACATACAGACAAAATACATTTACTGAAGATGACATACTCAACAGAAAATACAACACACTCACTTATAAAAGATTATATTCTATTACATTGATTCGTTCAAACTATATACACTGTACTAGATGAGAAGTGTGCATGCAGTCTCCTTTTCAGAATACTCCAAAGCCATATGGGTATTACAACAAAGATAGACCATAAAACAGTGGTTCACAGGACTGGTAAAGTTGAAAAAGGCCCATTAGATGATATTCAAAAAGAAAAAAAACAGTACTTCATCACCATTATACCATAGTAAATTGTATCGACTGTAAAGTTTATTTTGTAGCTTTTAGTCTATAGTATATGGCAGTAAATAGTCTATGGTACACAACGCGCTTTAGTGTTCTTACCTCTTGTTTTTCGCGTTGTCAATCAGATGTTGGTGGGTGGCCAAGTCTAGCACCACCGCTAGTTTCGCCCCACGTCTGTCACAGTCACTTTCGGCTGACACAAATGTCTTTCTATTCGGCGAGAGGAAGTAGCAGGCGTCGTTCCAAAACTTAAAGTTTGAAGAGCATCTCTCTGCATCAGAAAAAAGTAGAAAAGAACACGCATGTCAAAGACTTCGATAAAGCAAAGGATGATTTCATGCTCCGATACAAGTCCATTCGACCACTCGCAAAATGGTGGAGTGTTTACGTTTATGAGGCCTTCACCTTTGACATATTACCCAGAATTCCTGTCGCTCGCACATGGGCGTTGTGAACTCTCTGAAAGAGCTTATTGACCGATCTTACCTGTACATGTGTATCCATCGCCACTGAATCCTTCCAAACAGGCACAGGTGTAGCCCCCAGGTGTATTGGTACAAGTGGCATGTTCGTCACAGGTGTCCGTTTGTAGGGCACACTCGTCTTCATCTGCACAAAAAAGTGTTTCATGTCAACTTATCAGCGCTAAAAATTCTTCGAAAACCGTAGGAAAACTAGACAGTCATGAATAATATGTTTTCATAATTGTCTGTTAATCTATAAATCTTTGTCATAATATCTATCTCACAGAACATATACTTCCAATTGCTTAATATATACGTCGAGATAATGGATTAATTATTTACCTGTGCAAGTGTTTCCATCTCCAGTGTATCCTTCATTACAAGCACAGGTGTAGCTCCCAGGTGTGTTGGTACAGGTGGCATGTTCATCACAGGTACTCTCCTGAGCACACTCGTCGTCGTCTGACAAAAAGAGGAGCGCTTGAGTTACAGCGTATATCTTTATAAAAACGTGTTAACGTGTGTAATCCTTTAGTGTACAATCTGGAGGTAGCTATCAACGTCTTCTTAATGCCGTGAGTCAGCCATTCAATGATTTGACAAACAATAATCTTTCTCAGAGATCACTACGCCTGAGTGAGCGACAGGAATCATGGGTAATATGGCAAAGGTGAAGGCCCATCAAAAGTAAACAGCTCGTCCCTACCATTGTTTCAATATGCATGACAATGTCCAGAACGTAATGGCGCCTGCAAAATGGTGGAATGTTTACTGTCATAAGGCCTTCACCTTTGACATATTGTTAAATCATACGTTAAATCATACCAATGCATGTATACCCATCTCCTGTGTACCCATCATCACAAGTACAGTTGTAGCCCCCATGTGTGTTGGTACATGTAGCAGCTTCATGACAGAGGTCTATTCCTTCGGCGCATTCGTCGACGTCTGGAGAAAGAGAAGGCATTTTTGTCAGTTTACTCAGTGAAGAACATCTTTATATTGTATACATAATTCTATTTGATACCACAAGCAGTTTAAGTACCTTCTTCACAGTCGAACCCAGTAAATGAATCCGGGCAAGTGCAGTTGTAGAAGCCCACGAAGTCATTACAAGTACCACCGTTCAGACATGGATTAAAGTAGCAGTGGTCAGGCTCTGAAATACATACAATGTCAAATTGTTGCTTTACAACGATATGAAGTTACATATCACATGTTTCCATACGCATTTTCTTGTTTGCCATGCATGTCATTATTTTATATATACTGACTGACCAAAAAATGCAAATTAATCACATTAGCATTACTTGATTCATCCCCTCAAAGATGTGACATTAGCTAATAAGCCATCGACGTATATTCATAATTGCATCTGATGTTGAACGTAGAGAGAATGGTCTTACCTTCCTCACATCCCTCTGTATGGTTCCCTCGCGAAGGGCAGACCTTACATTCTGTCTGGGCCTCCTCGTCTTGATACCAGCCAGGTGGGCACGGTAGGCAGGTGTTGTCTTGATAGTAGGTACGGACGGGGCAGTTGACTTGAAGTGTAATGGAAATTTCATCATTGGTTAATATCTCGACAACGTGTATGCTTTCACCGAATTTCTTAACACCTTACACATACGCCCTAATGTAGAATATTTGTTAGTAGACAAAGACATTTGTAATGTCCATATAATAAGCGACTTCAACCAAAGCACAAACCAAGCAAATCAAGGATTATGGTAGGCCCTTTAAGGGCGGACATTATGTTGTAGATTTTGTTATTTTCTATTCAACACTAACAAGACCGGGCAAAGTGGCACTGCACTCAAGTTGTTGAACTTATGTTAACAGCACATCGTAACATAAATGTAAATGCATACATAGAGACATGAAAACAATATAAATTTATAAACAAAGTTACAAATAAATCCAGTGTATATACAGTATGTAACGTGATATTTTACTCACTACAAACGGCTCCGAAGGTTTCTATCCTCTCTATCTGTCCATCCTCACAGTGGATGTCGAAGGTGGGTAGGAGACCGACATAGTTGACTGCTTCTAGCGACTCCCCTCCTACTTCTAGGTTGAATGTCCTCGCTGCTACTCTGGCGCGAATCTCAAAGTACATGTTGTCCAGTGCGCCGATGACGTCCGATTGGTCAGTGGCTGTTGGTTCCTCCGCAAGGGACTCTGCCTCGGTCACGAACTCTATTTTGATAGTGTTACCTAATGCAGATCGCTTGACAACGAACTCTACGCTGTGCTCCCTCAGTTCTGTGTCCCTTGGAGTGTCCCGACGTTTCCTGGAATTCAGTCCACAGGTGACCTCAATGTCGGAGATTCCGCATCTGATCCCAGCACTGCAGTCACCCAGGTCCGCGTAGAGCCGTAGGAGGTCTCTCTTGATGTCTTCTTCGTTAAAGGCGCAGGAACCACTGTAGTAGTAAAGCTCGTTCTTTTGCCGGGCACGCGGAGGGCGGTAGGAACCTATAGGCGTAGAATGTGATCAGAAAATAATATCAGGGTCTGGGTATCATTCTACTTAGGCTTAGGTCCCAATGGCACCGATTCCCATCAGGGATGAAGCCCCGGCCGGGCTCCGAAGACACAAATTTGCTTCGGTGTTTTCTCACAGGTAAGTCACTGTGTCTATTTGTTACCAGGTCCTGGGTTCATTTTAAGTCCGACTTAAATTCAACCCGCTGTTCGGTCGGGACCAGCATTCCTAGAAATTGCATCAAACTTACGAGAGCAGTCAGGCCACGGTAAGTCCTCTGCTGGATGCCATATAGCGTACCAATCGCACCGATAATTGTCCGCTGGCTCTATCGCAAAGTCGTACCTTATAGATAAAACAAAAATCAAGTCCAAATGTATGTTTCATCGTGGAATTGAATTAAACACATGATTAATTATCACTTTAAAAGAAGAATTGGAGACAAAGTTATGAAATACCACAAGTAAGTTACCTGTCTTGACAGCTTATGCTGCAGTATTTCTGAGCACCTTCGGCCACACCACACGTCTTTGCGCCGTGTAGAGGAGGTGTAAGATCATCGCATTCAGGAGCTTTGGATAGAGAAACATATTAGCGATTATGACAGGAGGGCTGAATAGAAAGGGAACAGAATCAAGCTAGATAACTTAAAATTGTAAGAGAACCCCGTATCTCTTATGCATATGTTCTTCTAAAATTGCGGGATACATACCTTCGATGATGACATCGAAGTCACAGGTAGTACCATCAGCAAAGTCCTCTGCCCAACACTGCACGTTGTGGGTTCCAATAGGAGCGGCGTCTCCCTTGTTAGCAGAGCACTGGTGATTGGCCAGCTCGTTGGATGGTTGGAAACGGAACTCCGGATCGGTCCAGTCCAGGAGACCTCCGTCTGGTGAGTTCACTGGTATATGTGTGTCAGCGGGGCAGGATAATAGATTCGGGGCGTTCCGTTCTACCCGTAGGAATAGTAACAGACAAAAGTAAAATGATTTCTTTGAGACATTTTGAACATGATATTTGTGTAGAAAGTGAAAAGCAGAAAAATCCTGTCAGTATTCAGAGATTACAGACGTTGTATACAAAATGTTATTTTACATATAGTTTCTTTATTTTGCCAGTGAGCCATATGAAACCTAAAGTGGATTCCAGAAGTATTCACTGACCACAGTGAAGTCCATTTCCAGTATGCCCATCGTTGCATGTACAGGTGAAACTGCCGTCAGTATCTGTACAGCTCGCGTCTTCGTGACAGTTGTCCGTGTCCGTGGAACACTCATCTATGTCTGAGAATAACAAGTTAAGATGCATGTGATATTGTTTACATGTATCAAGAGATGTGTGCTTAAACTTTAGTAGGAAAATAAAACTGCAAGTTTGTTGTACATGAAGAACATAATGTAAAAAAACGGTTGTGACTTACTTCCACAGTCTGGCGACTCATAGCCAGTGTCACAGCTGGTGCAATGATTTGGGCTGCTGCAGATCCCTCCACGTGGACAGGTTGTGGAGCCCCAACAGAGAGCTGTGAAAGATCCAATACATGTTTATTGATCTTCTTCAATTTAGATGATATGATAAAATTGTCTGTTCGTCTACTTAAAATGGCAATGCTATATTGAAATACACAGCGTCTATGACATTTAGTTTGACGATGTGGACAGATTGTGGAGTCCCAACAGAGAGCTGTGCAAGATTCAAACATTTTTCTTCGTTTACTTCAAAAGACTCAGTTTATATGATATGATAGAAATGTCTGTTCGTCTACTCACAAGGTCAATAATATATTGAAAAATATACATAGCATCTAAGACATTTGGAGCGATCATATCTCGTCATACTAATAGTTGTGTTCGCTTACGGTATCGCAATCGTTGTATCTCAAACCTTCACTTTACCTGTACACGTTCTACCATCCCCAGTGTATCCGCTGTCACACGTACACCGGTAACTCCCAACGGTGTTGGTACAGGCGGCATGTTGATGACAGCTGTGGACACCGGTAGCGCATTCGTCGATGTCTGAGAAAGAAAACATGACCAGCAAATCACAGTTAGCAAACAAAATACTAATTTCTTACGTCAGCGCATGGTTGTGAAATGCACTACCATTTTTGTCTCTCTTCGGTCAACACATAAAGACCATCTATTGGCTTCTTTCATCTGTTTTGCTATTCACACTAACGGTAATATTGATATAATTATACTATAAAGAGTGTAGATAGCACAATGTTGTGATATATTTGTACTCTTTACTATAATGTGCCAAATTATATGGGCGCAAAAACTGATAACAAAGAAAACTCGAAACACAATTTGATAGAATTTATTTACCATTGTCACAGCAGGTTCCGTTGTACCCTGTACCCGCGCAGTTGCAGCCGGGGCCGTTTGGAGACCCATTAGGACAGTACCTGTTACAAGGACTCGTTTCACTGTCATCTCCAGTGCACTCTATACCACCGCAAGTTGCAGCTTCCGTTGCTCTGTTTTGAATTACAATCATTTGTTAGACATGAACGTATGACCCATAACGTACCATCTATTACGAGGCGTAATAGATGGTACGATGTACGGATGTTTGTGAATGCATCTATAATTTCCATGTTACTATTATCTTCTGCATAGAATCAAACTATCACAAGACTTCAACCCCGCATATATCTTTTGCACTAGTATCATCTACAAAACAGTATACAGTATTGACTCCGTTAATTGGAGGTTCCTTGTTTGAAGAGGAGGTACTCTTTGACCCTCCATAAGTATCGAGAAGAGTTTGGGACCTTCACGGTCTGATTGGCCATGGACCAAATAAATCTGTCTTGATATGCAACTTGTACACCTTAGTACAAACCAGGTGCGTAACGCCACAAAAATGTTTATTTGGCAATGCAAGACAAACAAACAAAGAAACAAACAAATCATCATGCCTGTACCTTGTTCTTTGCCGGGTCCCAGTGTTTCCACACTGGTGTGTACAGGTGCCCCAAGAACCCCAACTCAACCAGCGGCAGTTTTCAGGGCAGCAAACTCTGTTACAGGCTTCCACTTGGTCGCCGTCTCCACTGCATTGGCTACCGCCGCAGTATTCTGCTGTCTTACCCCTATAGTTTTTTTGGGGGAGGACACAATTATTAGGTATTGCGCCTGTCTGGACTGATGTTTACTAAATGTTTTCCAATAGACCACGTAGTAATTGCTCTGTAAATCAACAAATTTACTCTTCGATGCTCGGCGGTTGATGCAACTGCAGAAAGGAAGAAAACAGTGGGTTCATGTAACAGCGTCAACCTTGAATTGTAGAAATATCTTTATGGGTGATATTAAAGATTCTATGCACCTTGTTCGGCTCCGGGTTCCACTGTTCCCACATGACGCTGTGCAGGCGCTCCAAGTGCTCCAGTTGTGCCACTGGCAGTTTCTAGGACAGCATCCCCCGTTACATGACTTGCTCTCCGTTGTGCCTCCATCACATGCACTTCCTGCACAAGATGCTGGCACAGCAATGCTCCTGGAGTACATTGGTATGAGCAATACAGTCAGCTGTGTGCAGACGACATTCATATTAAGGCATTTGCAATACCACTTTTATTGAGGTTTTTCACATCAAGAGAATGCAGTAACAGCTTGCGCGTATGAAACACCGACGTAGCAAACCAACGTAACAGTAATGATGAAAAGCATGGATAACTAAAGTTCTAGGACCCCATACCTTCGCCAAATTATTTCAACCTTAACAACTGGTTTATTAATTGTGTTTGTCATTAATTATTCAACTAAGTTCCTCATCTGCATAAATTATTTAGCTGATCATCTCCTCCACCCAAATAACAGACCTGCACAATCTATGTTAAGAAAGAAAACTTTTCTGATAACTTATGCAAATGAGGTCCAAATCATGACTAAAGCATGTCCAAAACTCGAGATATCAAACCTGGACGTTCTACTGCAGTACCGTAACAAGTACTAGTCACTAGAGGGCTCATGATCAGGTCCCCCCATGATCAAGACCTACCCAAATTACCAAATATCAATACAATTATTTCAGGCATTCTAGAGTTATGCTGGTCTTCTACGCACACACAGAAACGCCACCCAAAATACAACCTTCTTGGCGAAAGTAATGAAGCAAACTGATGTAACCTTGTTCGTGTCTGGGTTCCGGAACCACAGCTTGCCGAACAGGAGCTCCAGGAACCCCAGGAACTCCACTGGCAGTTCACAGGACAGCACTGCCTGTTACAGGCTTGCACCTGGCTGCTGGAACCACTGCATCCCCTGCCACCGCACTGCTCTGACGACCTCCCCCTATGTATTTGAAGATGTAATACCATCAAGGATTCTATATAAGATGGGTTCAATTTTGTCATGAAATGTTCTAGAAATTATGTTTCACGTCATAAGTTATTAACATTTTATCAAGTACAACAGGTTTCAAGAGACTAGATGCTACAGATAGATTAAATAAATCTATATCTTCAATTGCAACAGGCAACAAGGCAAAAAAGCCAAATATATGAAAGACTGTTTTGTTGTTAAAAAAAATATCAACACTCATGATTTGGGCCTCCATGGAAATCAGTTTTTTAATCTGTAGGGATTACCCTAAAAGATAAAAATAAATGATTAGTCCCACTTGATGGAAGCATTATATCAAAACTTATGCTAGCCCTTATCGTTATAGTAAATAGGATTTTTAACTCTATTTTGTGTTTGGTGTAAAAGTTGTTGCCATACATTTTATCATTACAATTGCCGTTCATCTTGAGCCATAGCAAAGACAATGTCTGATACTTTTGATACGTTTAACGTTATGATCCATAGTATACCCTTTAATTGTCGTCATAGTTTTATTCAAACTTGGTAATCAGGATAACCCGTTGATTACAATACCTTCGTCATTTACCTTGTTCTGGACTGGGTCCCACTACTACCACAGGTTGCCGTACAGGCGCTCCAAGAGCTCCAGTTGTGCCACTGGCAGTCTCGCGGACAACACCTCCTGTTACAGGCCTGGAGCTGACTGCTGGGCCCAGTGCAACCGGGTCCGCCACACTGTGCTGACACAGCGATACCTCTGTGAAATATAAGTATCATGATAACAAACGTCTACATTAAGCTCAGTAGTCCGGCCTAAGACACGCCATTCGTCAAAACATTTTCACCTTTAAGCCACCATATCAAGAACAAACTGAGACATGATTAATATTCGACCGTTTAATGCAAAATAGGTATAACTGTAAGATTACATACTCGTACGAATAAACGTTCAAGCACAATAGCCATCTTCAGTATTTCATGCGAATTTAACGTTGCCAGGGAAGGACTTTCATGTTTTAACGATTGCAATAGCCATCACAGACCTCGTTCTTAATTGTGTCCCTTGATCTCCACACGAAGCGGTGCAGACGGTCCAAGCGCTCCAGCCCCCCCATGCACAGGCGCGCCAAGGGCAGCGGCGGCGGCGGCGACGTCTCCATGCGGCGGTGTCATCAACGAGCACGATCAACAGAACCGCAGCTAGTACCACGAATTTGGCCCGCAGAAGGTTCATCTTTGTGGCCTGAATTGAAGAAAGATGCCGAGTTAGAACATGGCTGGTGTACGACTGTAGCGTTCACATTTAGGCTATTATATTCGATGTAGATCTGAAATTCTTCTAAGTATTCTTTTTTCGCTAATATGATGAGGGTGCCTTGTCATGTATATATGATTTTGATTTGAGTTCCTTGCATTTGGTTTTTTGAGTCCCTTTTTTAATATTTGCATTATCTAAAATGTCCTACGTCTTTGTAATTTCAGGGGTATTGCTTTAAAAACTTATCTATAGCTAGTATGTATCGCTCATCCATGATTTTCAGATTGACAGCAGACCACAAGACCAGCCGAACTTCTCCCTCACTCACGAACGTCCACATTTGCCTGAACACTGTACGTTAATTGCTAGGGGGCAATTTTAGTGTATAACAGACTCAACTTGTTAGCACTGTCATAAGAGCGTGTCGCTATATGGCGTGACCGATAATACGTCACAAGGAAATGACCTTCAGCAAAAATTAGATCTCGGCGTTTAACTGCAACTATCTGCGACGCACCTACTTTAAAAAGCATGATGTCATGTCTGGAACAAATACTGTATTGTATTCAAGAAAACAAAATGGGACAACGAAGCGCAGTGCGACCGTGTTCGGCCCGTGACCAAGAGGTCGCGGGTTCGAATCCGGCTGCCGTGTTACCGATCTTGTGCCATTCGGAAAGGCACTTTACACGACTTTCGTCACTTTACTCAGGTGAAAATGAGTACCTAACTTCGGCTAGGGCCGTCCCTAAGATAGGATGTTAAATGAAGGTCCCGTGTTGGGGGAGAGCCATACCAAGGCACGTTAAAGAACTCGCCACACGTGCGATGGTGCGCCTGGGGCAATTACTGTCGTATTGAGGTCACCTGAGTGGCGCCGAATGGCAGCTCGCTCCAGACCCTTGCGATTTAACCCCGCCTATTGTAAGCTCCTTGCAATTCAGCCCCTGGCTGCAAAGAGTGAGTAGTCGGCCCACCCAATAACAATAACAATAACAGATAGAGCGCAACATTAAACAGGGGTAACACACAGCTCATGTCATTGAGATTGTTCCATGAAAACCACAGTAGAAACCTTCGTTACAATGTTTACTAACGTAAAAGCGTATTTGGTGCTGCAAACCAAGCTACTTGTTAGGACTGTAATTAGAGCATGTCGCTATAGACAGCACGTCACAAGAAAATGACCTTCAACAGAACTCACGGGCTTACTTATCTTCCTTAGAAAGAATGATGTCATGATCATATCTAGACTATATGCCATCATGCGATTAAAAAAACAAAAGAGTGCAACACTGGTGTAGCAATGTGTATCTGCTTGGTGCTGAGTGCATCTGGAGTTGATTAATTGAGAACAATAAATGCAGGACCTCCCCAGTAGCCTCTACCAGGCTCCGTGGATCGGTAGAATCATTATCCTCACCACGTGGTGAGGAAACGTACTCTTCTAGCCGGCTAACTCCCCTAGCGTACTATAGATTCTATTTGTCCAATTTCTACAATTAGACCACCGATCCACGAAGCCTGGTAGAGTCTACCTCCCCAGGTCTCCAGATCAGTCTGGCCAGAAACACAGCAAAGTGTGGACAAGCCATCTCTCTAGCTCTAGCTATAGCTCTATCAAACACTATAACATTTGGTGGCAGCGGTGGGGAAACATCACATGCTCATTTCATTGACATTTCATTACATTACTGACAACAGCAGAAATCTTCAAGGTCACAATAATGTACAATAGCGTAAAAACGGGATGATCTTCTTTTAAAGTTTACATCAGATCTATTTTATCAGAAAAGGAGCTCAGTATGGCCAAGTGATCTAAAAGTGTTGCCCCTGTACTTGATAAAGTTATCAACTGCATACTGTATTATTTCGATCGAACTGGCAAGGTATGAAACGTCACACAAGGAAATGACCTCCAGCAAAAATGGAGCATTAACCTGCAATTATCTGAGATGTGCCCGCCTATATGTCATTTTAGACAGCTCACTGCGTCCCAAATTTGTTTTGATCATATCCAAGCTGTATGCTCTGTTCGTCACTGTCTTGTTGGAAGATCAAAACTTAGATCTGGTACTACGTATATACATAATTGGGGAAGGCATAATGGAACTTGTCCGTCATTTTACCCAAAACTTCCCATTTACAAGTACCCATCGCAAAGATTCATCCACAACTTCTAGCATTATGTTTTTACACAAATGCACACGTACAAACGCATTAAAAAATACGGGCACTCACACAAACTCGCACACACACGCACATCAACACTAGGTGTCTCGTTATGGTCACTCTGCTGACAGCCATCCAGACTGACTTCAGGCCACACGACCGGCCGAAAAAATCGAAATTCTCACTCATCCAGTTTTGCTTGAACATCTCAACTTCACCGCTAGGGAGCATTTGGTACAACAAACCCAAATCGTCAGGGCTGTGTCGCTTGGCTTAAAGCGACAGACACTGTGCGACGTGACCGATAACACGTCACAAGGAAATGTCCTGTAGCAGAAATGACAGGCTTCCCTGCAATTATCTTCCTTAGAAATGATGATGCCACGATCATATCATAAAATGATGCCATGATCATATCATAAAGTATATGCCATCGTGTGATTTAAAAAAACAAAAGAGCGCAACACTAGACATGGAAAACATGCTTAGTTCATTGACATTTCATTCCCTACTGACAACAACAGAAATCTTCAAGGACACAATGATCAATGGCGCGAACACGGGGGTAGCGCTAGCGATATTCTTTTAAAGTTTACATCAAATCTATTTCATAAGAAAAGGAGATCAGTATGGCTAAGTGATCTAATAGTGTTGCCCCTGTACTTGATAAAGTTATAAACTGCATATTATTTTGATCGAACTGGCATTACATGAAACGTCACAAGGAAATGACCTCCAGCAAAAATGGAGCATTGACCTGCAATTATCTGAGGTGTGCCCGCATATGTCATTATAGACAGCTCACTGCGTCCCAAATTTGTTTTCATCAAATTCAAGCTGTATGCTCTGATCTGTTCATCACGGTCTGGTAGAAAAATTAAAACTTTGGGGAAGACACAGTAGAACTTGTCCTTCTTTTAACACAAATCTTTCCACATACTAACACCCAACGAAAAGATCCAGAATTATGAAACCTCTAGAATTATGTTGCTCTTACACAAATGCACACGTACAAACACATACCCTCACACACACTCTCACACAAACACACACACGCATATATACTCTTTCTCTTTCACACACACACACACACACACACACACACACACTCCCTCACTTACACACACTCGTACACACACACTCGCATACACCCGCGTATACACACACACTCATGCACACACACACACACTACCTCGCGCGAGCACACACGCATATACACACCTTGCCACGCACATCCACACATATACTGGCACTCACACCGTCACACACTCGCACACACACACAAACACACACACACAGGCACAATCCCGCGCGCACACACACTCATATATACACACTGACGCACATTCACACATATACTGGCACACGCGTACGGACACACACACGTGCGCACACTGATACAAAGACCCTCTCACACACTAACATACACACTAGCGCACACACTGGCACACAGACAAAGAGGGTGAGAGATATCGAGTGAGAGAGGGAAGGGAACAACAGAAAAACAACAGACAACGATATATTTAAATGTAAAGTCTTTCTTGCTCCTCATCAAAGTTTGTTTTGAAACTGGGTCTCTACAGTAACTGCGGACTTACCGTGACCAGTACGCCTAGTCTCAACTACCGTGGGCGCAACAGTTAACTGAGCAACGTGCACAAAACAGAAAAGGAGTCCGGCACGCTTTACACACACGAATAAAGTTACTTAGCTACTGAACGACTTTTTAGAGTTGCGATATTTGAGCGAACGCTGATTGACAGATCTCTAATTGAATTTCATAGATGATAAACAAACATTTGCATGTTTTGTTCGCTTTGCTGTCTTTTAAATCGTACTCGTATCATATTCAAGTGAAGCTTGACAATCGCAAGATTAGATTTTGTACACACAACAGTCACTCGTCGATCGCCGTAAATACGCCCCCGTCACAAATAGAGCTCGGTCGATGCTTTGGCGAGTCTCAAATGGGCATTGTCGGTCGAAGACACCATGGTGAATATACCCTCCTCGGGAAGGGGAACTCTGCCATTTCTTCGTCGGCATCAGGGTCATGCCTCCTCGAAAATTAGAGCTCGCAGACTCGTCGTCCGATCGAATCGCGCCTAATGTGAGGAGGGTATAATCACCATGGTGTCTTCGACCGACATATAATCACATAAACAGTGATAACTTTCAGAGGTAGAATGTAGCAGGTTACAACGTACCTGTGTCTGACAAATGCTGACAGGTTTCAGGCGGTGAACCAAAACGAAGCCGGTCAATACAATTGCGCAATACTTGTTCTTGTGTTCTTCACAGAGTCGCCGCGACTACCTGACTTTGGACGCGTCGGCCCCTTTATATAGTTTTACATGTGAATATCATTATATCAACAATAGCTTGACATTTAAGTGCGCCAATGGGATTGTTTAAAAGTGACGTTTAGGGGAATTCCCTTTCTGCCCGGGGCAGAGTTGAGTCATGTGTTTTGTCATGCAAAGTCTCTGACAAGGAAATGGCTAGTATTGTCGCTTCAAAGCCCTGATTTTGCTGAAAAGACAATCTTAATCTAAACCATTTCAACAATTAAATATGAAGAACATCTAATAGTCATTAACAATCAAAAGATGTACATATGGGTATACATGTTCCATACATTATAGAAGAGTAACGTTTGCAATGTTTTTTTTTATTCGGTGCTGCATGTCTCAAAATCCAGGGCTTAGATTTTAGCAGGCAGTCGTCAGTGAGAATTGATTCGATATCTCATATGCCAGGTGTAACGTTCCGAAGAGATTACTTGTTATCGAGCTATAGTTTAAGTCGTCAGATGACTATCGTGCTGAGATTTTAACACAGCTGCATGATGATCCACCTTCACACGAAACCCTTAATTTGACATCATTTCCTCCTTACCAAAGGCTATAGTTTAGCTTCCCCTCTCTCGCGCGTCTCTATCTCTCCTTCTCTCGACTTACCCGGTAAAAAGCGAATATTTGGTTCAACTTTACTTCTGCAGCTGCAAGTGCCCCGCGAACGCCGGCCGAGCTAAAAATCGTTGGAAGTCCGCGTAATCACCAAAACGCCGGTCATACTCCGGCCGAAAATGCCCATTTGGAGCTCGCCGAAAATGCCCATTTGTAAATCTGGTTCCATTTTTAGCATTACGGAGCGCAAGACGTCATTGAGAGTGAGGACAGAAAAATCAGAGACAGAGAAAAAACACTACATTGTCATAGATTTTACACATCCGAGCATTGATGACAGAAGAGACGCGGCCTTGCGACACAATGGTTTTGATAAAAGATTTAGAATCAAGCTGCTAGCTTAGCATATCGTTTTCTAGTCTGATTACATCTCGCTTTGTGTCCCACGGACTAATCGTTTCCTTGTGCTATTTTTCACCAGGTGTAGATGTGGGGATTTCCAGCTCGGTGTTAGTTCGTGGAAGAGCTAATTGGTGACACGTATTCATTGACCCGGGCATGTCAATGCACTAGCATTAATGTCAGGGACGTACATCTTTATCAGTTCAGTAGGCACAAATCGGGTTAAAGTCACGTCGTACTTAAACATGCTGACATGAACGAGAAATTACTACATGCTACAGTCTTGAACACATCTAATGTCTTCAAGTTGCTGTTGATTTGGTATTTAATGGCCATATCAATAAAATATCGGTTTTTTTTACGTATAAACATATACTGTGTGATTAGGAGCATACCGTTTTGATACGCAGTGCGTCATAGCTAAACAAAACATTTTGTAGAATACTAGTATGCAGGATCTGGTATGTTATGACAGAATCAAGCCAAATGTGTCAAATGTGATGTTGAGAAAGTACTTGGGCTAAGGATTTCGTTATACAAAACGTAATAAAACATTCTGTACTAAACCCCTATTTAAAAGTGGAATAACCCTCACTTGTAAGGCCTGCCACCTTCGGTCTTCGGGCAGCTTTCAGGAAAGTATGATATATAAGACACAAACAACGCAATAAGTAAAGAGAATAGTCATTAGCAATTTTTTTTGCATATTTTTACGTACACATTTACTTAGCCGGCTTTATGCCGGATTTCATTTCCAAACCTGGGCTCAGTCGGGCTTTTTTTAGTAAACGTAAGATAAAAACGTATAAGTTTGAAATTGTGGCCTAATGAATTCATTTCTTACTTCATCTGTCACTAAACATCATTAGGGGAGGAACATGGTTATCTTTTGCGGAAACTAATAAAACGTCATTGTAATATATCAGTAAACCTGTAAACCTGTGCATCTAGGTTTATCTTTGTAAAACATTTAGGAGAAGCTAGCTAGCTCTTCTCGCAAGTAACAACCCATTAAAGATGGCGACGAGAAACGCACTTGTAAGTGCGCTTTTCGTCGCCATTTTTAATTGGTTGCTAATTACAAGTGCACCAACTTGTTGTGTCTGATGGTTTGTTTTACTAGTATTTCTGAATGGAATGGCCGCAATGGCGTTTATCTAACATTTGTACGTAAGCCATCAAGATGTAAACTAGATACTTGATTGTTAACAAATGTTAGAAAATCGATTATATGTGAAGAAACAAAACCCTGCCACACCCCCACACCCACCCCACACACACACCTCCATTACATCACAAACCATTACATTTCTACTTTGGAAATTCCCATTACATCACAAACAGTTAAGTGTCTACTCTGTAAATCCCCATTACATCACAAACAACTATAGTTCTAACTTGGAAATTTCCCTTACATCAGAAACAACTGTCACAAAAGGCACAAGTGAAAGGTTTTGGGCCGTTCCCCAAAAAAGTGACTCAACTACTGACATGTAATAATGAGAAAATCGGCTTTGACTCCCTGCCAAAATCTTGATCTGTCACTCTGGGTGTCTGTATCTATTGTGTATAAGCAATGGTGTTTCATGACGAGATAATGATAGTGTATCACTGTGTTTTTCTATGGGCTGAAAGAGTGGTAGAAACTGGTCGCAAATTTAGTGTATTAACTTAGCTCACATTGTGACGGTTGTCAATTGTTTGTGTATACCAAGCCTCTTAAAATTTTGCTATTCTTATGCAAAGAAGTAGGACCTATGTCTAAAACATTTCGTGTCAACATGTCATAAGTCAGACATAGGTGGCCAGGCGTGTCAAAGCACCCGAGTCTCTTATATTGTCTCCGCTAATACGGAGGGGACTCGGGAGCTATTTTACGAGCTATGACATAGTGACATGCGATTCCAAAACTGAAATTCTCACATTGATTGTTGCGAGACAATTCATTAAAAAAAATACTATTTTTTGTACTTCTTAGTAGTTCATCGTAGTTCAGTACAAGGTGACAAACGGTAGAAGTACTAATTCAAGTAAAGACTACCAGGAAAGTAAAGGAAGCGCTAAAGAGAAGCACTATGAGTAAAGAGTAACTGTCTGGTGACCTTTCTCGTCAGCTTTAAGTCAATGACAGGTCTCAATGGGTCACTGAATGTGAGATGAGTCATGCTATTTGTGCTGACGGTGTCATCGTCGTAAACGTAAACATCACACGCCACCTAGCGGCAACGCGAGGTCTCACAGTTCTCTCAAACACGTTACATATATTGCCATACTATTGCACGTTGTATGACAAAATGAGCTGGTTACTGCTACGGTAGTGCTACTGTTACAAATGAATAACATGTACTATATGTATTGGATTTCACGGGTTAACGGTTAAAATTGATATTGGGTCGGCTTGCTATTTCTAACAACCACACATTTAATGCCAAGAGACAAATCAGAGCCATCCAACATGTACAGTGCAACCTCACCTTTAGCGAGAATTTTGCAGACTACACATGAAATTATTGGGAATAGATTTTCATGTTTTGGTTTCAAACCCCTTGCATTATGTGCAAATCGCGTTGACAAGACAAGGAGTAGTTTTAATTTGTAATTTCAGTCAACCTTCAAGTCTATGTCGGAAAAATGTAATTTACAGTATGCCTGCACATCCAAAGGAGACCAACGGAGATACAATCCCTCTCTTGACTTATATGGCCTGCCGCCAAACAACCCTAGGTCATTGAAATGTACACAAAAATGGCAGAAAGTCATTGCAAATAAATCACCTTTCTGACGTTATTTGGCATACAAACTTACTCTCATATAAAAGCCCACCACCTCAGTTGTGGTAAAAACGCACTGTCATATTAAATTTGTAAATATCAAATAAAACCTGCCACCCCCCCAAAAAACGAAACCAATGCACGTTCAGGTCAAAAGATAGAAAACACGACCGTTCTGATGCAGTACTAATGTCACATACCAGGAGGCCAAAATCGGCATTGGCCTTTGTATTCCCCGTCCGTATCCGCTTACGAAGTATCATTACAATCCATGCAAAAGTTATGTTAACAATTAATGTCCGGAAACACAAACACACAGACAGACAGACAAACAGAAGCACACACACGCGCGCGCGCGCGCACACACACACGCACACACATACACACGCATACACACGCGCGCACACACACACACAAACACACACACTCACAGAGAGAGAGAGAGAGAGAGAGATACTGTTATTATCTCATTATGAAATGCAAATGCTTATATACAATAGATACATGACCGATAAGATTTTGGCAGGGAGTCAAAGCCAATTTTCTCATTATGGCATATCAGTGCTCAAGAACAATGGGCACAAAGGCCTTTGGACGCCCAAGAAAACCTTTGTGACTTGTGACCAAAATTCAGTTGTTTCTGATGAAGGGGGAATTTCCTAGTTAGAAATCCAGTTGTTTGTGATGTGATGGGTATTTAAAAGTTAGACATTAACTGTTTTTGATGTCATGTGTATTTTCAAGGTAAAAACCTAATTGTTTGTGATGTAATGTGGGTTTTCAGTGTTTGTTTCTTCACATAGAATGGGTATTTTAACATCTGTCAACAATTAAGTATCCTATTTATATTCTGACTAAGCTTCTTAACTTTGTAGGCATGCAGATGCCAAGTCTACAAACAACAAATAAGCGCCATCGCATACAGCAAACAAGCCATTAGACACAATAAGTTGGCGCGCTTGTAATTAGCAACCAATTAAAAATGGCGACAAAAAGCGCAAATGAAAGGGCGCTTCTCGTCGCCATTTTAATTGGTTGCTAGTTGCGAACGGAATAGGGCTTCTCTTAAAATGTTTTACAAACTTTAAGATAAAACTATTTTAGTGTATGCACAGGTTTACTAGATATAAAAATGTGATCTGCGAAATGAAGTCATGTTTCTCTTCTGATTATGTTCAGTGCCGGAGAAAATGACAAATTAACCAAAGATTAGCAGGCTCACTTGTGAAAGGTTATTCCACTTTGAGACAGGGGTGCTATGTTTTGTAACGTTTTATATTTCTCGAAATAATTAGCCTAAGTACTTTCATAACATACCTGATACCTCTGGCTTGATTTTGTCAAAACATACCAGGTCGTTGGTTTTATGTAAAATGTTTTGTTATCCATAACGTCCTGTGTATTTAAATGGTATGTCCCTGATCACACAGTACTGGTATATGTTTTAAACGTGAAATAAACTGCGGTAAATGTGGGGGTCAAATAACCAATCAACAACTTGAAGACATTAGATGTGTTTAAGGCTGGAGCATGTACTGGTTTCTCGTTCATGTCAGTCCGTTTGAGTACGACGTGACTTTTACCCGATGTGTGACTAATGAACTGATAATAAAGTCCCTGACATTAAAGGCTAGTGCATCGGCATGTCTGGGTCAATGCATACGCGTCAACAATTAGCTCTTCTACGAACCAACACCGAGCTGGAAATCCCCACATCTACACCTGTGAAAAATAGCACAAGGAAACGATTGGTCTGTGCAACACAAATTCTGCAGACAATGGCTGTAACTGGCCCCTCCCCACAAGCAGAGGAGGCCGGCAGCATGTTGGGAGGGCTGCTATAAGCGATGTTTGATCAGGCTATAGGAAACGATATGCTGAGCTAGCAAAATGATTGTCACGGGGTTGCGTCTCTTCTGTCATGTATACTCTGATGTATAAAAAAATTGACTCTGTAGTTGTGATTCATTTTCTCTGATTTTTCTCTGTCCCTTCTCTAAAAAAGAAATGAGCTCCGTAATGCTACGAAGGGAGCAAAATTTACCTCTTTGACATGTAGTTTAAGTAATTCAACAGTAATTCTTACACATAGTATGGTGTTAATAGAATTGTAGCTCAATATGTTTATGCGTCTTTAACAACATCAGATCTAGTAACACCATCAAGTAAGCATATCTAAATGTCATTAAGTCCAGTAGTGGAGCAGATAATTGTTACCATTTTGTCTATTGAGAGAGAGAGAGAGAGACTAAAAAGGAGAGATAGAGAGAAAGAAAGAGAGAAGGGGAATAAGGTTTTCAAGTATAAATTATAAAACAATAGCCTTTGTCAAGGTGGAAGAAAGCTCAACTAAAGAGTTTCTCTTGAAGGCGGCTCTAAATCATCATTAAGCTTTGTCAACACCTCAGACTACAAATGTCAGCATGTTCGTAATCTGACGACTCGAACTATGGCTCGATAACAAGCAGTCAGTTCGGGTCATTACACACGGGATATGGGATATCAAATCAGTGGAGGCTGTCTGCGTTGCATTGTGAGACAAAGAGCAACGAATGAACGTTGCTCCTGTATGAATAGTGTCAATTTTTTCAAGCATTATCATCATCAAAAAATCTCACTCCTTATTATATGATTAGTTGCTCAGAGGAAAACATGTATACCTCCCATTTGCGATGAAACATCTTGAATATGTGATGTTCTTTATATACGTATACAGTTGAAATAGTTTAAGATTGATGTTTTAATTTCAGCACATACGGGGCATTGAAGCGACGATATTTTATTAGCCATTTTCTTGACAGAGACGTTTTGTGATAACACAAAGGGTTAACTATGCTGCAGGCAAAAGGGGGATTCCCCTAAACGTTACCTTTCAACTCTTGCAAAGCAGTATAATTGTCGTCATAAATTTTCAAGCTATTGGTGATGTAATGACATTCACATGTAAAACTATATAAAGGAGCCGACAATTACAATTTAAAATAAAATGAAACGAAAAAAGGTTATCTGCGAGATTTGTTGAATGATGTGTCAAAATGTTAGTCGCTCAAACGTTGCACACTCTTGACAAGTAACCCAGTGAGAGGGCTAACTCGCCTATTTTATCTTTCCTTTCGGGCAGACGAGAATAATGTGGCACTACACTTAAGTTAGTAACTTATATCAACAGTGCCACATACAGAGCTTTATAACACCCCGACTGAAGTCAGGTACCCATTTTACACCTGGGTGAAGTGAGGAAAGTGTTTTTTCCAATGCCGCAACGTTGGGGGCATGGAGAGTATCGAACCCAGGACCTCTAGTTTTCTACCAGTTACGCCAAGGCAAGGCTCTTTTTTCGTGTATTGTCGTGGAGTTGAGGGTTACTTTGTGGCAATAATGCAAACAGATGACGGGGATTTTGATAAAGAAATCCTGTTGATATCAGATATATTCAAAACGTCACAAGATTTGAATCTTAGCTGGTTGTGACATCGTTAGCCAAAGACAACTTCTGACCAATCGTGAAGCCCATTTTGTCAATATCCAGAAACACTCTGTATCCAGTTAACAAAAAAATCATGAATACTCCTCCCAAGCTGTGCCGTATGCACTGTGTTTACACCATCGAGGGTTTTGATGCAGTCAGTTGGGTGATAATAACATTCGCGGGCACACCTAGAATAATTACCTGTGAACGTGCCATTTTTGACGAATGTCATTTCCTTGTGACATTTTATTGAGCATTTCGATAGTCGGACCGGTGGGCGACAGCCCTGCTAAAGCACAACCGGTTCCACGTGTAATTTTTTTGGAGGGGGGGTTTTTGTAACTAGTTTGTCCACGTTAGTTGGCACAAAGGTATACCGGGGGTAGGTCCGGACCAGTGCTTGAGATACACCAGTACGAAACAAGACTATCCCAACTCGTTCTCCCTCTCTCCCCCTCTTATCCCCTCTCTCTCTCTATATATATATATACACCTCTCTCTCTCTATATATATACACATATACATTGTGTATATATACGCGCGTGGTAAATGCAGAAACTTTCGCGGTGGTTTAATGTTCGCGGTTTTCGCGGTGGCAACATCACCGTGAATTAAAAAACACCGCAAACATTTTTCCATGGCAGTAAGACACTGCAGTGCACGGTGCTACTGCGAACTTCCACCGCGAAAAGTCCCTTTTCCCGCTACCAAATCCCCGCGAAATTGAATGCATTTACAGTTTACTTTTGTGTGTGCTCAAGCGCGCGTGTGTGTTTTAGAGAGAGAGAGTCTGTAGTTTTGAATGTGTGCTTCTGTGTCAGAACAACATAAGTTGTTTCCATCTTCGGTATGTGGGTAGATTTGGGTAAAAGCTATTTTTATTCCTCCTACTTACATAGTATCATATCAAATATTTGTTTTTTTCTATTTTTCATAAGACCGTGTTGAACAGCGCATGAAGTTGAATTTGAACAAAACAAAATTGGGATACAATGAGCTGTTTATACTTACCTATTTATGTGGGCACACCTCAGATAATTGTAGGTAAACGCTCCATTTTTGCTAAAGGTCATTTCCTTGTGACGTTTCCTACCATCCAAGATATCCAAACATGACCATTTCTCTTGTTAGTATGAAACAATGGCAATCATTTTATTGATAGAAATGTGACAACAATGCAACAAATGAAGGGGATTTTGATAAAGAGCTCCTGCTAATATTAGATATATTTAAAACGTCACAAGATTTGAATCTAAGCTGGTTGTGATATCGTTAGTCATAGTCAACTTCTGACCAATCATGGGGCCTATTTTGTCAAGCCAAGAACACTCTGTATACAGTTAAAAATCATTAATACTCCTTCCAAACTGTGCCGAATGCATTGTGTTTACACCGGTACCGCCGAAGTTTTTGATGCAGTCAGTTTGGTGATATTAACATGCGCGGGCACACCTAAAATAATTACAAGTGAACGTGCCATTTTTGACGAAGGTCATTTCCTTGTGACGTTTTAGAACACACAACACCTTTTCTTAGGTAGCATGCTTAATAGTACAACTGAACAGTTCTAGCTTTGATAGAGAAACAAAAGAAAACAAAACTGGTCAAAGACCCTTACACCCTTTCGATATAAACAATCAAACGTGTCTTCAAAGGATTCTACGCGAAGAATGTTTGCGTGTTTATAAATAATCCTCTATATCTACAATTTTATCTCATCATTAATTGACAAAAAACCCTGCAAAGGTTTTAAAAAAGAAAATCTTAGTAGAAGGTAGAAACGTCTGTCCAGTCTAATATTGCGCTCTTTTTCTCTCTCTAATAAAAGATGGTATCTGTTCCAGACACGACATCATGTCGTATCCAAGATAATTGCGGTTCATTGTCTCATTTTGGCTGAATTCCATTTCCTTGTGACGTGTAATCGCAATTATGTGTGTTCTCCATTCATTCAAGCCTACGTAATTCAATCTATATGACGACACGCTCTGCTTACAGTCCAACCAGTTGTATTCGTAATACAAAATTGCCTTCTAGCGGTGAAGTTGCGATGTTCAGGCAAACGTGGACGAGTGAGAAGTACTAGTTAGGTGTTGTGTCAATCTGGAAAACTGTCAGAAAAGGTGAATGAATGAATGAATGAATGAATGACTGTTATGTATAAGTTATATTGTTAATCATCATATCAGTATTGCAAAGGCATAGCTTTATATTTTTTTAGAAATTCACCATCAAATCTTTATTTAATCAGAGTAAAAGAACATAAACGAGGACAATATAACAAAAGAGCATAGTACTTACACTGAACTACGTACACATGCCACTCAGTGAACGCATTTGCAACATGTTTATTGCTTTGTTTTCGTGCAATGTTTTTTTTTACCATCGACATATAATGAAGTAAATTTAAAAGTTCCTTTATGACCTCAGTTCACAATTTTCAGTGTACAGTACCGACCTGAGTTTCCTACAGCCTATGAAATTACAATGATGGACATTTTATATTTGGGGAATCATAATAAAGTTGGTGATCGGTTTAAATGCATGGTCTGATGGTTTTTATTTTTTTTATTATAAGTTGTGTCAGTAAAGGTGGTATCTCACTGTACTTGCGTCACGCTTGCGTCACTGCGGGGTTCGAAAGATACTCAACAAATTTTAGAGATATAGAACGAAACTTTTTGTGTATTTTGTTGTCTTCTTATTCAATGTCTAATTTATATAAAAATCGGATCGTGCAATGTGTTCTTCTATAGAATTGAAATGATTGACAAAGGAGAGAAAATTCATAAAGTAATGAAATACCTGAGGACTGACGATTTTTGAAAAACAAAAAGCATAGCTTTAGGCACAACGTTACTTGTCTACATCCATTTTGATCGAATCCATTTCATTTCATTTTATTCCACATGTCACCATATGTGCGATTTTAGGGAATGAGGCACAAATAAACAAATTTTACATAAAAGGACATTAACCATTTGCAAGATAATAAACATAAATGTAGTAGCTTAGATCACCAGCATTCTCCAAGGCTAGCTGCAGCACCTTGGCCGGCATGGTATTGAACAACAACAAAAAACGAGAAAGGTAGAAAAACTGTTCATGAGCGCAACAGTTGTGTACAAACCCAGTTTCTGTGCTCGATTTCAGGCTACAAAGATGAACCTTCGGCTGGCCAAATATTTGGCTGTGACTGCGTTGCTGTTGATCCTGCTAGCTGATGAGACAGAAGCATGGTTTAGACGCCGGCGCCGCCGCTGCGATCGTGACTGTGTGTGGGGTGGCTGGAGCAGTTGGGGCGGCTGCTCGGCTACATGTGGCAATCATGGAACTCAAAGAAGAACTAGGTCTGTGTTACATACCTCAGACTTCATTGATTTCATTGAATGGGTGACTTTAGCGCGCGCATTGATTTTCGCCTGTTCTTAAATAACTGTGGCCACTATGATTCTTACCCCACCTTGGGTGATAAACATTGTAAAGAAAGAAATGTTTACTTTCCTGTGGAATGGTAAAAAAAAGATAAGATTAAAAGAGATATTGTTAGCCAACCTATTCAGTTGGGAGGATTAGGCCTCACAAACTTAGATATCCAAAGACAAGCCCTGCTTGCATCCTGGATAACAAGATTAGTGACGAATGACAACGCAAGATGGAAAGTTATTGCTTTAACATTTATAAGCTCCCTTGGTCAATACAATTTACTATTACATATGAACTTTACTTCTGATAAAGATGGTCCTGACATGAGTAAATTCCCCACATTTTATAAACAGGTAATAACAGCCTTCCACTCTGCTGGTGGAGGAGGTAAGAACAAACCCTCTAGTGTAAGTGAAATAATGGGAGAAACTATATGGTGCAACAAATATATAAGGTCACAAAGTAAAACAATTTTCTTTCCAACCTGGATAAATAAAGACATAATATTCATAAAATACATTTTCCCCTTTGACAGGTTCATGTCTCTAGATCACTACCCTCATCTTAACCTAAACACAAGGCCTAATGGTATCATTGAATATATAACTCTGTTTCAAGCTATACCTCTTACATGGAAGAATGCAATAAGAAACCATAGAGACCCAATTCCCTATGAACGATTAGAGCTTAACACCATTTCCCCATGTATATTTGATGGTAAAACAGCAAAACAAATCAAAAGCAAGAACACCTGCAAATTGTTTTACAATACAATAGTGCAGACACAGGCCAAGGAACCAACATGCTGTAAAAATGGCAATCCATATTTCCTACTGAAACCCTGGCTTGGGAAAATATCTGGAGATGGTTAAGCACACAAGCCTGTAAAGACACTAAGTTAGCAGAGTTAAACTACAAACTATTACACCGGACATTACCATGTGCGCACAATCTGCACAAATGGGGTATCAAAGATGAAACTGGACATATATATGATGCAACATGTACCCTTTGTAGCAATGGAAGCATAGAAGATTATGAACATATGTTCTTTAAATGTGAAAGACTGTGTAATTTCTGGGAATTAGTTAACACATATGTACCCTTGCCCAACATAAAAATTACTTTTCATGAGGTTTTATTTGGAAAAATTGATCATTTAGAGTCCATTCCAAGACACCATGAGGGTTTTTAGGCGATATTTATAATTAGTCTGAATTATTTTGAATAAAAGAATATCTGAGCCACAATAATTAAATTATTTTTAAAAAATTGACTGGGAAAGTACTCATATATTTGAATTCCTTTGAATATTTTAGAAACATTTTGAAAGTAACTGTACAAAAATATCTTTATTTAGAATAATTGTGAAACCTCTGTGTGATTATTTCACATTTACAAATATTTGCAAAAAATGGTAAACCTCGCCAAATGGTTAAATTAGTTTATTGCCCCCATAAAAGTAAGCCCTATTGTTGTATCTGTATATTTTTAGATTTCACTGCTGGACACTGGTGGATCCTTTGTGGTGGGCCATTGTTGCATGGCACCCAACCATACTTTGCAAGGATGTGTGAATTGCTATGTTCCCAGCCCACTGAACCATTCACAAAAAATGGTAGAAAATGGTAGAAAATGGTAAATAATGGTAGAATGCTGATATCATTATTTAGAAACCATTAGAAGTATCAAATTCCACACCATGAATATTTCCAAAGTTTTACAGGACCAGGGAAATATTTATAAAGTTGAAACAGTGTTACAAATATTTCTGAAGTATCAAATGTCCTAGACATATAATTACAAAACTTTAAAATCAATTCTAAACAATGGCCACAAACATTCGCATGGTGTCTTGGAATGGACTCTAATAACTGCTAAAGACCAGAAAAATAGAACCTTTACTGTTACTGTGGCTAAATGGACAATCTTTAAAACTTAGATCTGGCATAGAAAAGACCCACACCTATGCATAACTAACCTCTTTAATTTTAATGTCTTTGAAAAGGATATACAATAGTAGACTGACAGCCAATGTAGATTGATTGTACAAATTTACTATTGATATTTTGGCATGAACCCCACCTATTGTTCGACTACTCCATGTTTGATCATAGTGTAGTAACAGACTGTACATATTCCTTAAGGTTTCCCAGTATTTTGACAAATGTACTACATGTATTTGTCTTTCCTGACTGTTCCACTGCCTATGTACTGCACGTTAAGTTACATATGTAATTCGTCTAGACACACCAGTATATGTTATCCCTCCATGTGCAATAGTACTCGACTGTACAAACACTAGTCTTAGTGGTTGACAAATGTACCATTGTTGTTGTTGTTGTTTTTAATTTAAAAAAAACAAAAAAACAATGACACTCTTATCATCTAGGGGCATCTCCGTGTCAGCATGGTGTAATGGACGTGCTTGCACTGGACCCAGCAGTCAGATCCAGGCCTGTAACAGGAGGTGCTGTCCGCGAAACTGCCAGTGGCACAGCTGGAGTTCTTGGAGCGCCTGTACGGCAACCTGTGGCAGTAGTGGAACCCGGTCCCGATCGAGGTAAATGTCGAGGGTATCAACGGGGATTTCCTGATAATCATGTTTTAAGAAACTTTTACTCTGACGACGATTCAACGAGGGCACAAAGGATCATAACGTTACATACCATATTAGGGGTGGGTATCGGTCCAAAACTGTTTTCTTGTTGGAACGGTCCGGGAAAAAAAACGGACTTGAAAAAATTCAATTTACCGTATGTTGGACCGATTAGAAAATGAACAGATTACTACGGCACGACGGCTTGGGCTTATTGGTCCAAGGAAACAACAAGAGCGAAGTATAGGAGAGTTAATCGTAATTTTATTTACCAAGTTTCTACAATCAAACTTGATCTAAGTTTCCTGTACCTCTGGACCTGGACCGTACGCGGACCTGAATTTTCTGTGTCGGTACCCTATACTTTACCACAATGTTTTCTTATCGTTATATTCAGGAACCACATGAGGGAATCAGTATAAGATATGGTCTTTGGTATGGTTCATGTACTGTCACTGTCTATCACTATACCGAATATATGATGGCAATGTATCTACAAATACACAGGGGCAGGACGTCGGAACAATGTGGAGGCAGGGGATGCAGTGGTTCCAGCAGCGAGGCGCAAGCCTGTAACAGGCAGTGCTGTCCTGTGAACTGCCAGTGGAGTTCCTGGGGTTCCTGGAGCTCCTGTTCGGCAAGCTGTGGTTCCGGAACACAGACACGAACAAGGTAACATCATTTATCTATTTTTTTCTCAGTCACGAATGCCTATTGTTACATAATACAAACATATACAGATACACCCGTTGACAGATACACATCTAAAAAAAGATATAATTAACTACTACCGACAATATGACTAAAATTGCCTCTCATCAAGGACGGACAAGGTGACTTAAGTGTCGTCAAACCCGGATCAATTTGAAAGTTTTCTCTCGAGCGGGGCAGTTCTTATTATTAGCTTAATCGTATCTTTCCCACACACCCCGGAGGAGAGCCCCCAAAATGTGTCTGCTTACGTCGTCTATATGTCACCACAAAGAGTAAGATGTTGACATCAGGATTTTGATTTGGTGTTATGGTGCACGGACCTTAGTAAAAAACACTGTAGCACATTGTGTATTTCTTACGTCAGCTGTCTGGTGGTCTGTTTCTGCATCATCTGGATAGGAAAATGACACGTCAATGTCAGTGGCATGACAAACGCAATTGAATGAATTTTGTCAGCACATAGTTGAGGGTTACACTTAAGCGTTACCTGTACTCTTAAATTTACCGTTAAGCGTTGCCGACATCCCCCCATGCAGACTTTACTTCTTATACTTGACTGTATCGCTCTTGCTGTGATCCAGGAGCATTGCTGTGCCAGCATCTTGTGCAGGAAGAGCATGTGTTGGAGGCACCACGGAGAGCAAGTCATGTAACGGGGGATGCTGTCCTAGAAACTGCCAGTGGCACAACTGGAGCACTTGGAGCGCCTGCACAGCTTCATGTGGGAACAGTGGAACTCGGAGTCGAACAAGGTGCATAGAATCTTAAACATGGTTATCTTTGCTATCAGTCTAAAAGATATTTCTACAATTCAAGCTTGACGCTTTACCTTAACCCACTGTTTTCTTCCTGTCTACAGTTGCATCAACCGAGCATTGAACAGCAAATATAACGTTAATGATTCACAGAGCAATTGCTTTGTGGAATATTGGCATGACAAGCAAACGGCATGCTAGACATACCTGACCAATTATTGTGTCTCACCTAAAAACTATAGGGGTAACACAACAGAATATTGCGGCGGTAGCCAATGCAGTGGAGACAGCAGCCAGGTGGAAGCCTGTAACAGAGGTTGCTGCCCTCAAAACTGCCAGTGGCACAACTGGAGCTCTTGGAGCGCCTGTACGGCAACCTGTGGGAGTAGTGGAACCCAGTCTAGAACAAGGTAAATGACGAGGGTATCAACGGGGATATCCTGATTACCAAGTTTGACCAAAATCGTACTATGACGACAATTCAAGGTGGACACTTTGGGTCATAACGTTAAACACACCATAATGTTTTCTTAACGTTATATCTTTAAACACATAAGAGAAACACTGAGTATCAGATGTGGTCTTTGCTATGGTTCATGTACTGTCACTGTCTATGATTATACTGAATCCACGAGGACATTGCATCTTTATATACGCAGGGGTAGGACATCTGAATATTGCGGTGGAAGTGGATGCAGTGGTTCCAGCAGCCAGGTGCAAGCCTGTAACAGGCAGTGCTGTCCTGTGAACTGCCAGTGGAGTTCCTGGGGTTCCTGGAGCTCCTGTTCGGCAAGCTGTGGTTCCGGAACCCAGACACGAACAAGGTTACATCACTTTGCTCTATTACCATTTTTTATCGTTATTTCTACGTTAGTTTTTTAGTTCGGTATTTCATACGCGCAGGCTGTTACTGCATTCTCTTGAGAACCTCAATGAAAGTGGTAATGGCAACGCATTGATATGTCTGCCGTCTGCACATAGTTGAATGTACTGCTCATACCAATGTACTCCAGGAGCATTGCTGTGTCAGCATCTTGTGCTGGAAGAGCATGTGTTGGAGGCACCACGGAGAGCAAGTCATGTAACGGGGGATGTTGTCCCAGAAACTGCCAGTGGCACAACTGGAGCACCTGGAGCGCCTGCACAGCTTCATGTGGGAACAGTGGAACCCGGAGCCGAACAAGGTGCGCGAAATCTTAAAACGTGGTTATCTTTAGCTTTGCTATTTTAGGACACAAGCAAATTTTATGGATGACATCCTCTGCATACTGCAAAAATAATGAGATAGGGCGAAAAAAAACAAGATGGGTAAAAGAAACAAGATAGACGCCATAAACGTTGTAACAAGACTGGAAGTGACAAACATGATTTCACAGCCAACAACTCATTTATTGATGTTTCTAAGAAGTGAACTAGTGTAGTGAAAGGGACACTAGTGTGATAGACTGGTAAGATTTGCCAAGCCGGCAACTACACTCATGACGTTCATGGTGGTGCCACTTTTACAACTACCCAACTAGTTTCAGTTCTGCAAATGTAGTCATGGCTACAGGTCACCAGTGTCGATTATACAAGTACAATTTTTCGAGCATTGAACAAATATCATGTTAATGACTTACAGAGCAATTACTTTGTGAAATATGGCCTACAAT
>NC_049989.1:10729197-10730425 GCF_000003815.2 Branchiostoma floridae | reverse complement strand
CAATACTATAGGGGTAAGACAGCAGAATACTGCGGTGGTAGCCAATGCAGTGGAGACGGCGACCAAGTGGAAGCCTGTAACAGAGTTTGCTGTCCTCAAAACTGCCGCTGGTTGAGTTGGGGTTCTTGGGGCACCTGTACACATCAGTGTGGCAACACTGGGACCCGGGAAAGAACAAGGCAAAGACATTATAATTTGCTTGTTTGTTCCTTTGTTTTGCATGCCAGTAAACCACCTCATGGCGTAACGCACAAGGTTTGTACTGAAGAATACAAGCTGTATATTCAGAAAGATGTATTTGGCCCTATCACCCTACTTTTATCAATACCTATGGTGGGTTCTTTATCCTCGCATAAAGTGTGCCTCTCCTCAAATAAGGAACTTCAACTAAACGGGCGTTAATACCACTGCTTTGCTAATGAGACTAGTGCAAAATATAGAAGCGGAATTGAAGTCTTTTGGTAGCGTGATGATATGAAGAAGATGATAGTAACATGGAAGTTATGGATCCACAATCATCCGTACTTTGAATATAGTGACATCTATCACACTTTGCATGCATGCGTAACAAATGCTTACCATTCAAAACAGAGCAACGGAAGCTGCAACCTGTGGCGGCAGAGAATGTACTGGAGACAACAGTGAAACAAGTTCTTGCAACCGGCACTGTCCGCATGGGTCTCCTAACGGCCCCGGCTGCAACTGTGCAGGTACTGGATACGACGGAACCTGCTGTGACAATGGTAAATAAATTCTATCAAATTGCGTTTCGAGTTTTCTTTTAATTTTACATCTGTTTTTTTTTTTTGCGCCCATATAATTCGAGACATGGCAGTACAGAGTACAAATATATCACAACATTGTGCTATCTAATCGCTACACCCTATAGTATTATATCAGTATCACAATAAGTATGGACAGAAAAGTAGATGAAAGAATTCAATAGATGGTCTTTATGTGTGGATCAAAGCGAGAAAATGAAATTGTATTTCAGAACCATGTGCTGACGTAAGAAATTCTTAACGTTTCCTATATCTGATTTGCTGGTCATGTTTTCTTTTTTAGACATTGATGAATGCGCTACAGGTGTCCACAGCTGCCATCAACATGCCACCTGTACCAACACCGTGGGAAGTTACCGGTGTACGTGTAACAGCGGATACACTGGGGATGGTAGAACGTGTACAGGTAAGATATACGTGTGAGATATTAAGATTGCGATGCCATC
>NC_049989.1:10717815-10728996 GCF_000003815.2 Branchiostoma floridae | reverse complement strand
AAACTAAATGTCATAGACGCTGTGTATTTTTCATAACATTGCCATTCTGAGGGGACGAATGGAAAATTCTATCATACCTCATAAATGATTCACTTGAAGTAGATGAAGATACATGTTTTGAATTATTTACAACTTTCTGTTACCTTAGGGCTCGCCCCACAATCTGGCGACATTACCAAACTAAATGTCATAGACGCTGTGTTTTTCAATATAGCATTGGCATTCTGAGTAGACGAACTGCCATTTCTGTTATTTCACCTAAAATGAGACATTTGAAGAAGATTAAGAACCATGTTTTGAATCTTGCACAGCTCTCTGTTGGGGCTCCACAACCTGTCCACGTGGAGGGATCTGCAGCAGCCCAAACCATTGCACCAGCTGTAACACTGGCTATGAGTCTCCAGACTGTGGAAGTAAGTCACAACAGTATTATATTTCAGCCATACATAGTATGGTGAAATATATTGTATTCGTAATGTTTCTTTCTTTCTTTCTCCTGTCAAATCTTCAAAGTGATTCATCTCCGCCATTCCTGGACCGAATGATCTAAAATTTGGCACAAGGGTAGAGTGGGCCAATAACTTGATGCTTTTTCTTATTTTTGTCATATCTGCCTCTTGAATGATTTTATTGAGGTTTAAAGGTCACGTTTTGACCAAAACGGTATATTTTGGCCCCCTGTACCCTGGTCTTACAATGGAATTGCCTGAAATTTGGTAGGGATAGGCATTAGATAGTTGGTAAAATGATCCATGTAAAAGTTTTGGCATAAACGACTTTGAAATGCTTAATTTCAGCACTTTTTTGAGGTGAGATTGGTTTTCTTTCGGCCTCCTGCCTTGAACTCCAGTGACCCCACACACCTGCGGCAGCCTGCGCTTTGGGGAGAGTTAATTGAATTTAAAGATCCAGCCAATCAGCGCCGAGAAGGCGAATGCTAATTAATATTCATAAGCTGGCTTCCAATGCCGTATATACAGACAGAAACACATGCATATTACAGCATTACAGTGGCCATATGTCACCCTGTGCCCGGTTTGAAATTGTAGTTTGCAAGGATTTGGAGTTCAGACAGGGTCATTTTGAGTGGTAGCAGACGGTACGCATGCATTGAACGTTAGAATACAAGTCTTTGTCGTTGAATTAACCAACATTTCGCATGGCAATATCAATCATTTTCGGCAGAGTTGACTTTGGTAGGGTTAGTTGAGACAATCGAGTAAATGTTACTTGGCGGAAAATGCGGGAAAATTGGCCAGTTTGCGTTTAGTTTTTTTTTTTTTCATATCTGCCTCTAAAATGATTGTATTGAGGTTTCAAGGTAATGTTTTGACCAAAACGGTATATTTTGGCCCACTGTACCTGGTATTACAATGGAATGACCTGAAATTTGGTGTAGATAGGCATTAGATAGTTGGTAAAATGATCCATGTAAAAGTTTTGGCATAAACGACTTTAAAATGCTTAATTTCAGTACTTTTCTAAGGGGAAATTGGATTTCTTTCGGCCTCCTCCCGTACGTGAACTCCAATGACCCCACACACCTGCGGCAGCCTTCGCTTTGAAGAGAGTTAATTGAATTTAAAGAGCTAGCCAGCCAATCAGCGCCGAGAAGGCGAATGCTAATTAATATTCATAAGCTGGCTTCCAATGCCGTATATACAGACAGAAACACATGCATATTACAGCATTACAGTGGCCATATGTCACCCTGTGCCCGGTTTGAAATTGTAGTTTGCAAGGATTTGGAGTTCAGACAGGGTCATTTTGAGTGGTAGCAGACGGTACGCATGCATTGAACGTTAGAATACAAGTCTTTGTCGTTGAATTAACCAACATTTCGCATGGCAATATCAATCAGCCCCTTTGCTTGCAGCCCTCTTCAACCAGTCACTGCAACATGGGAGTGTCCCAGAAGACTGGACTAAGGCCATGGTAACTCCTGTCTTCAAAAAAGGCGGAGTACATGATCCGGGCAACTACAGGCCAGTTTCGCTAACCTGTGTAATATCCAAGCTCATGGAACATGTCTTATGTAAGCACATCCTGAACAACCTAGAGAAACACCATCTCCTCACAGACTTCCAACATGGATTTCGCAAAGCCCACTCTTGCGAAACCCAACTTCTTCTCACCGTCGACGATCTCGCGTCAGCCTACGACAAGAAGGTGCAAGTGGACATGGGTATACTGGATTTTAGTCGTGCTTTCGACACGGTGCCGCACGAGAGGCTCCTCAGTAAACTCGCTCACTACGGCATTAGGGGTCCCATCCTGCGATGGATCAGTTCTTTCCTCCAGGACAGATCCATGTGGGTGGTAACGGATGGTGAGTGTTCCCCGTCAACGCGTGTTCTCTCTGGAGTTCCTCAAGGCACGGTCCTCGGTCCGATTTTGTTCCTGGTATTCATAAATGACTTACCATCTTGTCTGACACCTGAAACTACTGCTAGGCTCTTTGCCGACGATTGCCTTGTGTATCGAGAGATCCACGGGCAGGAAGACCAAGTAATCCTGCAGAGAGATCTCATCGCACTACAGGATTGGGCAACTACTTGGGGCATGAAATTCAACCCTAAGAAGTGCAACACGATGTCCATCACGCGTAACAAGAACCCTCTCACTTGGATGTACGAGATGTGTGGCGAGTTACTCCAACAGACAGAGAAAGCCAAGTATCTCGGTGTCACTTTCAGTAATGACCTGAAATGGTCATCTCATGTCAACACAACAGTGAAACGAGCCAACGATACACTTCACTTTCTCAGTCGAAATCTCCGCTACTGTCCTCGACAAGTCCGCGAGACTGCATACTTCACCCTAGTCCGCTCCACCGTCGAGTATGGGGCAGTCGTCTGGGATCCTTACCTGAGAAAGGACATCGACGCACTTGAAATGGTCAACAGAAGAGCGGCACGGTTCGTGACGAGTAACCACCGCAGGTCTGATGTTAGTGTTATTGCCCTCCTACAGGACCTGAAATGGCCGTCACTCCAGTCGCGACGTCAAAATGCACGACTCGTAATGATGTACAAGATTACCAACGGTCTTGTGGCCATCCCGCCTACTCGCATTACACCAGCACACATGAGCACCAGAGCCAACCACTCTCACAAATACCGAACCCTACGATGCAGATGTGACACAGCAAAGTATGCCTACTACGCCAGGACAATTCCTGAATGGAACAGCCTCTCCTCCCACATTGTCGACAGCCCCTCACTGGACACTTTCAAGAACAGGTTGCTGTCATCGCATACGTAGTCCAGCCGCTGCGCCTCCTCCATCCGCGTGATACTCCTATGGGAGGTTTGCGGATTAAGAACTAGAACTAGAACTAGAATCATTTTCGGCAGAGTTGAATTTGGTAGAGTTAGTTGAGACAATCTAGTAAATGTTACTTGGCGGAAAATGCGGAAAATTGGCCAGTTTGCGTTTAGTTTTTTTTTCATATCTGCCTCTAAAATGATTGTATTGAGGTTTAAAGGTAATGTTTTGACCAAAACGGTATATTTTGGCCCACTGTACCTGGTATTACAATGGAATGACCTGAAATTTGGTGTAGATAGGCATTAGATAGTTGGTAAAATGATCCATGTAAAAGTTTTGGCATAAACTACTTTAAAATGCTTAATTTCAGTACTTTTCTGAGGGAAAATTGGATTTCTTTCGGCCTCCTCCCGTACGTGAACTTCAATGACCCCACACACCTGCGGCAGCCTTCGCTTTGGGGAGAGTCAATTGAATTTAAAGAGCCAGCCAATCAGCGCCGAGAAGGCGAATGCTAATTAATATTCATAAGCTGGCTTCCAATGCCGTATATACAGACAAAAACACATGCATATTACAGCATTACAGTGGCCATATGTCACCCTGTGCCCGGTTTAAAATTGTAGTTTGCGAGGATTTTGAGTTCAGACAGGGTCATTTGAGTGGTAGCGGACGTGGCCATATGTCTATAGTGGCAACATTTCTCTCACTGTACTGGAAAGAAAAGTGAGGTATTTTTTTCCCGAGCAAATATAGGTACTTCTAGTATTATTGTCGTTTTTATTACGTAAACTTTGTACATTCAAATTGTAAGTAACTTTATACTGCCAGAGTTTTAGCCCAATAAAACACTCCCAGTACCAGGGTATCACCGCTGACCCCCGAAAAGAAACCCTCGAACAAGGTAGCAACTCCTATCCTCCGGGTCTCGCACGCTACGAGCAGGAAATTATAACACTAACACAACAAGATTACGCCCGATGGCTGTTGCATACAAACTAAAACAATTTAATAGTGGTATGCAGGAGGATATACTTAACAAAGAAGCAAATGAAATATATAGATAAAGCCACATCAAGTTAAGTTGTTGGTCCTGGAATTTTTCAGAAAAGAAATGAAGCGAAAGACCGACAATTTCTTTAAAAATTCGAGACGTCTCCGTTTATGCAATGGCTCATACAAAACAAGAAGAAGATTTAAGTTTTCAGCTTGAAAAAAAAAACACTTCTACTACACAGTACCTACTCCCCAAGCAGAGGTTAGGCTCCGGCTGTTTTTTACCGTTTTTTTAGTCGTAGGTCAAAATAGAAAGCCCGATAAAAACGGGCAAAAAAAACGTTAAAAAACAGCCGGAACCTAACCTCTGCTTGGAGAGTACACAGTACCTGCACCTGCTTGATAATTATTCAAACGCATGCCATACTTGAATAAAAGAAAAGGTCAATGTAATAATAACTTTAATAATAAATTTAACTGACCATTTGTTTGATTTTGACACCATTTCCGACAATCTGAAACTTTCTATAGTTCTTAGAGGCTCGCCTACATTCAATGCTGAAATCAATTCCAAGCTTATGCTATTCACTCAAAAGTTCATTGATCTTACTCAGCGTTTTTAGTCCTACTGTTATATTTCATGTGTAGAATTTACTGCATTTATACATCATTGAATTGTTACTTTGTACATGGGGTGGGTAGGGGTGTTTTGGGGCACACACGATGTTAGTCGATTAGTTTGTTCAATTATTGTTTCTAATGTTGTTATATCTGTATTAATGTATTCAAATGTATGTTAAGTGGCTTAAGTGGCACTGTTAAAATAAGTTTTTTTTAACTTGAGTGCAGTGTCACTTTGTCCTGTCTGCTTTTATGTTGACTAAAAAAAAATGTAATAATAAATGTACACACATCACTAGGAGCTGATAACGGTACTTAGACGTAGTTATTGTACAGGAAATTGTTGAATGGCTTCATGTAATTTCATGATGAAAATCTTCTGAATGGAAGATGCGGTGTTTTTTGTCACTTTCGGAAAAATAGGAGCTGCCGCGATATACTTAAAAAGCAATAAGTCATGCATAGGGGCTCCTGTGGAAGATTATCTTCTTCCATATGGGCCAGGGGCATCTTGAGCAAGCTCTGTTTTGACCTGGAATCAATTCACAATACTAGTCCACTTTGGGGGATAATGTACTGTTAAGATGTTCCATTTTTGCGCATGGGTGATTTGGAACAGTCCAATGTTGCGTGGGAAGGGGTATGGCTGAAATATGCTGTATTTGCTCTCAAGCAAATGTCGGCCTTTCTAGTTCACTTTATGTTCTTCATGTACAACAAACGTGCAGTTTTACTTTCTTACCAAAATATAGACAAAAATCATTCGATACATGTAAACAATAACACATGCAGCTTAACTAGTAATTGTTATTCTCAGACATAGATGAGTGTGCCACGGACACGGACAACTGCCATGAAGACGCGAGCTGTACAGATACTGACGGCAGTTTCACCTGTACATGCAACGATGGATATACTGGAAGTGGACTTCACTGTGGTGAGTGAATACTTATGGAATCAACTTTAAGTTTCATGTGGCTCACTGGCAAATAACGAAACTACATATAAAATAACAGTTTGTATACAACGTCTGTAATCTCTGAATACTGACAGGATTTTTCTGTCTTTAGCTTTCTACACAAATATTATGTTCAAAATGTCTCAAAGAAATCATTTTGCTTTTGTCTGTTCCTACGGTTAGAACGGAACGCCCCGAATCTTGTATCCTGCCCTGCCGACACACGTATACGACGGCTAAAAAAATTAATCAATGAAACCATAAGTTACCTTGATTCTATCTTCCCTCTATTCAACCCTCCTGTCATAATTAACATGTTTCTCCATCCACAGCTCCTGAATGCATTGTTCCGACACCTCCGCTACACGGGGCAGTGACGTGTGGTGTGGCCGAAGGGTTTCAGAAATACTGCAGCCTAAGCTGTCAAGACAGGTGATTAATTTGTGGTATTTCATAACTTCAATTCATCTTTTATTGTGATACATAAAATCATGTATTTTATTCAATTCACGATGAAACATGTATTTGGACACTATTTTTTTTTATTCTGAAGCCACGACTTTGCGATAGAGCCAGCGGACAGTTATCGGTGTGATTTGCACGCTATATGGCATCCAGCAGAGCACTTACCGTGGCCTGACTGCTCTGGTAAGTTTGGCGTCCAGCCCACCTCAGGTCTCAATTGTAGAAGGAGGCCCTGTCGGGTTGCTTTTGGGTCACTTTCGGGCGTTATCCCTACGTGACTCCGTGGGGGCACCTTGCGGCTCCGTTTTGGGGGGGGGGGGGGGGGGTGGCGGACACGTATTTAAGTCGGACTTAAAATGAACCCGGGATCCGGTAACAAATACACACCTACCTGTGGGAAACAACGAGGAGATTCGGCAGTCCACTGGGGCAAATTTTTGTCTTCGAAGCCCAAACGGATGCACACTCCAAATAAAGGGCACCGGTGCCATTGACACGTAAGCCTATGTAAAATGATACCCAGAACCTGATATCATTTTCTGATTACACTTTGCTCTTAGGCTCATACCGCACTGGGCGAGCCCGACAAAAGAACGAGCTGTATTATTACAATGATTCCTGCGCCTTTAACGAAGAAGACATCAAGAGAGACCTCCTACGGCTCTACGCGACCCTGGGTAACTGCAGTGCTGGGATCAGATGCGGAATCTCCGACATTGACGTCACCTGTGGACTGAATTCCAGGAAACGTCGGGATACATCAAGGGACACAGAACTAAGGGAACACAGCGTAGAGTTCGTTGTCAAGCGATCTGCATTAGGGAACACTATCAAATTAGAGTTCGTGACAGAGGCAGAGTCCCTTGCGGAGGAACCAACAGCCACCGACCAATCGGGCGTTATCGGAGCACTGGACAACATGTACTTTGAGATCCGCGCCAGAGTAGCAGCGAGGACCTTCAACCTCGAAGTAGGAGGGGAGTCGCTAGAAGCAAAGAACTATGTCGGTTTCCTGCCCACCTTCGACATCCATTGTGAGGAAGGACAGATAGAGAGGATAGAAACCTTCGGCGCTGTTTGTAGTGAGTGAAATATCAAGTTACATACTGTATATACACTAGCTTTATTTGTAACTTTGTTTATATATTATTTTCATGTCTGTATGTATGTATTTACATTTATGTTACGATGTGCTGTTAATATAAGTTCAACAACTTGAGTGCAGTGCCACTTTGCCCGGTCCTGTTAGTGCTGAATAGAAAATAACAAAAGCTACAACATACTATCCGCCCCTTAAAGGGCCTACCATAACCATTGATTTGCTTGGTTTGTGCTTTGGTTGAAGCCACTTATTATATGGACATTACAAATGTCTTTGCTCTACTAACAAATGTTCTACGTTAGGGGGTATGTGTAAGGCGTTAAGAAATTCGGTGAAAGCATACATGTTGTCGAGATATCAACCAATGATGAAATTTCCGTTACACTTCAAGTCAACTGCCCCGTCCGTACTTACCATCAAGACAACACCTGCCTACCGTGTCCACCCGGCTGGTATCAAGACGAGGAGGCCCAGACAGAGTGTAAGATCTGCCCTTCGTCAGGGAACCTTCCAGAGGGATGTGAAGAAGGTAAGACCATTCTCCAGGTAGATAAATTCTTTATACATTTCTACATCAGATGTAAATTTAGTTAGGGATTAATGGATTGATAGCTTATGTGAAGTTGTACATCTATGAGGAATGCATATGGTAACGTTAATATGTTAGATTTGACAGTATCTCTGTCTTTCTTGGATGTCCCTCGGTCCTCGATGGTGGCTTCAATGGCAGCACAGAAGCCAGTTAATTGCACAACGGATAACTGCATACGTCTGTTAAATGCTCTCAATACGAAAATCCATAGTGAGGCAGTCCAGCTGAATAACTTCGCTTTGTTGCAACATCCTGATAATTGCACAAGATGGGGAATAGCAACGAAACGGCTTCAACTGTACCAGTATAAAGTAATGACTTAACTTAGCTAACGAACGCTTTCCGTTGTACTAGTATCACAAATACAAAATACGTATGCCTACGTACTGACAACATTTGTGACATTATATCATTATAACGCAATGTCCTAACCTAATACATGTATGTATTTCAGAGCCTGACCACTGTTACTTCAATCCATGTCTGAATGGAGGCACATGTAATGACTTCGTGGGCTTCTACAACTGCACGTGCCCGGATTCATTTACTGGGAGCAACTGTGAAGAAGGTACTTTATTGCAGCTTGTGGTATCACAAAGAATCATGTACACCTAAAGATGCTCTTCATTGAAAACCAATGCTCAACTTACCAAGAACTGAGTAAACTGACAGAATTACCTTCTCTCTCTCCAGATGTCGACGAATGCGCCGAAGGAATAGACCTCTGTCATGAAGCTGCTACATGTACCAACACACATGGGGGCTACAACTGTACTTGTGGTGATAGGTACACAGGAGATGGATACACATGCATTGGTAAGATTTAAAACACCTTTTACTTTCTGTTAGTTCTACTATTTGCTACCAGAAGAGGCATCGATATCCTAACTCCAGAACGGGAATGTATTCTGAAATTGACTAACTAGAACAACTCACTCACTCACTCACTCACTCATCCTCGCCGCATATCAGACTTCGCTGAGGCGGGCCGTCATAGAACAACACAAATGATATTCCCCTCTTGTTTCAGGTATTGACGAATGCCAAGACGGAACGCACACCTGTGACGAACATGCCACCTGTGCCAATACAGCTGTGGGTTACACCTGTGGTTGTAACCAGGGATACGATGGTGACGGTTTCACCTGTGCAGGTAAAAGAATGATTTTTTTTTGCTAGCAAACAAGATACCATGACGGACTCCTTGTAAAGTGAATACCATAGAAGTATTTCATGTTTAGAGCGTAGTTACTTAATATGTTGTCATCAAAAATATCTTGATACCTACAGATATCAACGAATGCGACGAAGAAACAGACACCTGCCACGAAGATGCCACTTGTTCCAACACACCTGGAAGCTACACCTGTGTTTGTAACCAGGGATACCTTGGCGATGGAAACATCTGTACAGGTATGAATATATAACCTTTTGTGGCAGACGTCAGCACACTATGGCTACCGAAAGGTGAATTATTTTGAAATTGATAAACCAAAACCAGGCAAATCAAGGAAATGTTGTCTCTTGCTGCAGACGTCAACGAATGTGAGGAAGGAACTGACACATGTGACGAACAGGCCACCTGCACAAACACACCTGGTGGTTACACCTGTGAATGTAACGACGGATACTCTGGCAATGGATTCACTTGCACTGGTATGAGTGACCAAATTTATACCTTTTTATTTGTAATGGCGATAAGACTATTCCATGAAAAAAATTATCGACAAAGCTGTTATAAGTTAGTTGATGCAGTCTAAATGTTTGTCCAATATCACTTAATGTATTTAGATAACTTAAAGATAGGTTTCCTTTCCATCCATAGATTAAGTTTAGCATAAACCGTATGCAGTCATCTTTGTGGTGAATGTTATTAGAAGCCGTACAAAGCAACAGCAAAAAAGTTTACATTAAACAATATCGCTCCTTGTTGCAGACATCCACGAATGTGACGACGGAACACACACCTGTGACGAACATGCCACCTGTTCCAACACACCTGGGGGGCACACCTGTGTTTGTAACCAGGGATATGATGGTGATGGATTCACCTGTACAGGTACGAAATATGATAGTAGATTCTATAACGGCCCTTCAGTGAAGTGTTCTGTAATTGACGAAATACGGTAATATCATACGTTGTCATCAAACATTATTTTCGCTTAATTCTGCAGAAATCAACGAATGTGACAAAGAAACAGACACCTGTCACGCAGATGCCACTTGTTCCAACACACCTGGAAGCTACACATGTGTTTGTAACCAGGGATACGATGGAGATGGAAACACCTGTACAGGTAAAGAGATTTTTGAAACAAACAAGACACTATAGCAGCCGTTCGGTGACAGACTAAGCTATAACATAATATTCAGGGCGTATTTAAGCGCTAATAACTTGACCTCAAACACAAATTCCTTTCTGTACAGATGACGACGAGTGCGCCCTACAAACGGACACCTGTGACGAACACGCCACCTGTAACAATACACCTGGTGACTACACATGCGCCTGTTTGGAAGGATTCAGTGGCGATGGATACACATGTACAGGTATGATCGGTCTATAAGCTCTGTCACAGAGGTTACAACGCCTGTGTGAGCGACAGGGATTCGGGTTAATATATCATTAACGTAAACATTTCACCATTTTGCAGGCGCCATTACTTTCCGGACATTGTCTTGCAAACCGAAAAAATGGTCATGACGAGACTGTGTACTTCTGATGGGCCTTTACCTTTGTCATATTACCCATGATCCCTGTCGCTCACACATGTGTAGTGAACTCTGTGAAATATTATTGTTTGTCAAATCATTTAATGGCTGACTCACGGGATCAAAAAGATGTTTGATAGCTACCTCCCTATTGTACGCTTAAGTACTTCGCAAACGCATAAACACGTATCTATAAAGATATGCTGTAAAGTAAATAAGTTTCTCTTTTTGTCAGATGATGATGAGTGTGCTCAAGAAAGTACCTGTGACGACGATGCCACCTGTACCAACACACCTGGGAGCTACACCTGTGCTTGTAACGAAGGATACACTGGCAATGGAAACACTTGCACAGGTAGATAATTGATCCATTATCTCGACGTGTATATTAAGCAATTGGAAGTATAAAGCTGGTGTGTTTCGCCGAACGGCGGTTATACCGGTGTGACAGCGATCTCGCCCCCC
>NC_049989.1:10657826-10711468 GCF_000003815.2 Branchiostoma floridae | reverse complement strand
TGTGCGTTATTCTAATTAATACCTAATATTTGCATAATCAATAAAGACATTACATAGTTCTTTTGTGGTCACTTCATGGTAGAGACTTCATATTGGAGATATATAGGTTGTTTGAGGACAGGTGAATACAATGAGGATTATGAAATACATCTTATGTCAAGACTCAGGTATATGCAATAATGGGAATACAAGGGACCCAACCCTCCTTGTCTGAAACAAGTTCAACTATCTTATTACCATGTAATTACGTTAATATTGATACTATGAATGGATTTATGTATCAAACTCGTGTACTTATATCATTATGAAACTGCATTTTGTGATTTATACCAATCAAGTTCTAAAATGTCATGTAAACCCGTTTTTTTTGGGGGGGGGGGGGGCGAAATCCCTAAAGGGGGGCGAGGTAGGGGAGCGAGATCACTAGCCGGGGAGGGCGAGATCTCTAGCGATTTCGCCCCGGGGGGGCGAGATCGCTAGTGATTTCGCCCCCGGGGGGGCGAGATCACGGGGGGGCGAGATCGCTGTCACACCGGCTATATAGATACAGATATGTTCTGTGAGATAGATATTATGACAAAGATTTATAGATTAACAGACAATTATGAAAAACATATTATTCATGACTAGTGGTGCGTACCGGTTCGCCGAACCGGACTTGGACTTGCTATAACTTTCGGTTCAAGTCCGGTTAAAACCTGAACGTCAAAAACCGGTTTTCTGGAAAACCGGAAATCTCTTTCTTGTTGTATACTAGTAACATCTAAAAACAACGCTAGATGCCTATGTAACTTTTTAATCGCAGCCAACAGGCCAGAAAATAACGTATTTCTGCGTATAAATTTGTCCTACCGCCATAAGCCAAGCACATGGTCGCGCCGCGGCAACCTTCTTTCAAAATCCGGCAACGCGGCAAAAATGACAGGTTGACTTTAGCAATATTACCCATGAAAATAAAGCATGTGGATTTGTTTATCTCCTGGTATGGGTTTTAAGTCCCATATCTTCTAAAAATGAAGAAAATTTCCAAGATAAACAAGCTAAAACAAATCTCCGGCGCGGCGACTGTAAATGACACTTGCCGCTTGCCGGGATACTTCACTGAAAGCATGGGTGAGTAGCTTGTTAAAAAGAAACACCGGCACGTTCTATTTTAGAAAAAGGTTTAAGTTTATGAACCTATGTTATACCTCTTGCGTTTATCTTTGTAACGAATAAATTTAAAATTAATTTTACGGTTGAATGTAGAAGATAAAAACACCGCACGCATCATTTCTACCCGCATTACCGTAGGCTATCCCATTGACCCCTATGACCTCGCAAGCGCCATTTTGAAATTTCGGCCGTCAAAAAAACAAGCGGAAAATGTCGAATTTTGCCGTGATTTCCCGATAGTTTTTATTAAAAATCGATGTTTCTACACCTTTGAAAATGATGCAGTCGTCTTTGGTAATATTTTGATAGCATGCGGCCCAGCGGCGGGCGCCGGATACGCAAATGGGTCGCCGCAGTAGAGCAAGTCGCTTTATGCTTGTGTCTAACGTTAATTGGGAAACTTTAGTGACCGTAAAAAAAACCGGACTTATAAGTCCGGACCTGAACCGGAATCTTTGGACTCGAGTCCGGACCTGAACCGGAATGTGAGCTTCGGTACGCACCACTATTCATGACTGTCTAGTTTTCCTACGGTTTTCGAAGAATTTTTAGCGCTGATAAGTTGACATGAAACACTTTTTTGTGCAGATGAAGACGAGTGTGCCCTACAAACGAACACCTGTGACGAACATGCCACCTGTACCAATACACCTGGGGGCTACACATGCGCCTGTTTGGAAGGATTTAGTGGCGATGGATACACATGTACAGGTACGATTGGTCAATAGGCTCTTTCAGAGAGTTCACATCGCGCATGTGCGAGTGACAGGAATTCTGGGTAATATGTCAAAGGTTAAGGCCTTATGACAGTAAACATTCCACCATTTTGCAGGCGCCATTGCGTTTCGGACATTGATATGCAAACCGAAACAATGGTCGAGACGAGACTGTTTACTTCTGATGGGCCTTAACCTTTGACATATTACCCATGATTCCTATCGCTCACACATGCGTAGTGAACTCTGTGAATGATTATTGTTTGTTAAGGCATTGAATGGCTGACTCACGGTATTATGGAGACGTTGAGGGCTACCTCCCTATTGTACACTAAAGTACTTTGCAAACGCATAAACATGTATCTATTAAGATACGCTATAACTAAAATACATCATTCTTTTTGTCAGATGATGACGAGTGTGCTCAAGAAAGTACCTGTGATGAACATGCCACCTGTACCAACACACCTGGGAGCTACAGCTGTGCTTGTAATGAAGGATACACTGGCAATGGAAACACTTGCACAGGTAAATAATAAGTCTATTAGCCTACCTGACGTATACGTTGAGCTATGTATATTCTGTGGGGCAGTATGATGATTTAATCGTAAAAACTATAGATTATTAGCCAAATATGGAAACATATGATGTTTGGTGGCTATGAACTTCTACCACAGATATCAATGACTGCCTGGCTGGTGAATTCATACCAAATTGATGACCAAAATACGACATTGCTCACTCCATAAGGACTAACATCTGTGACTTTGACAAGTCGACTTGTCTTGTAGTGGGAACATGTTATCACCCTATGCTTCATCAGAGTATTTGACAGGCGTGTTATTTTTGTCTTTTTCTGATGCAGAGAGGTGCTCTTCAAACTTCGAGTTTTGCAACGACGCCTGCTACTACCTTTCGCCAAATAGAAAGACATTTTTGTCAGCCGAAAGTGACTGTGACAGACGTGAGGCGAAACTAGCGGTGGTGCCAGACTTGGCCACTCACCAATGTCTGATTCGGATCGCAAAAAACAAGAGGTAATTAAAGCGCGTTGTGTACCATAGACTATTTACTGCCATATACTATAGACTAAAAGCTATATAATAACCTGTTACAGTCCATACAATTTAGTAAATTTTAATGATGATGTAGTACTGTATTTCCTTTTGAATGTCGTCTATTGGGCCTTTTTCAACTTAACCAGTCTTGTGAACCACTGTTTTATGGTTAATCTTTGTTGTAATACCCATATGGCTTTGGAGTATTCTGAAAAGGAGACTACAAATTTCTCATCTAGTACAATGTACATAGTTGGACAAATTTATGTATTTTATAAGTGAGTGTGTTGTATTTATATTTCAGCCATTTTGTGAGATTCATTTTTGGGTTAAACCGTCATTAGTAAAAGTGATTTTTCAAATGGGTGATTTTGAAATAGTCTATTGTTGCATGGGGAGGGAGATGGCTGAAATATGCTGTATTTGCTCTCAAGCAAATGTCGGCATTTCTAGTTTATGTTGAGAATGTCATCTTCAGTAAATGTATTTAGCAAACAATGCTAATGCACTATGACGAAAACCATTATCTAACAAAAATTTAAGCTATAATGCACAAAGAAGAAGCTTTCAGAAGTCATCTGCCATCTTGTTTTCAGCACTGATAGTAGTCACGTGAATTCGAGGTCAGAGGTCATACAACTCAGGTGATTTATAGATAAGTGTCTATTTTCTCGGCAGGTACATCTGGATCGGACTGAGTGACCGTGGGCCAGAGGGTGAGTTCGTCTGGAGCAATGGTGCCCCCCTCGGGTCCTTCCACCCCTGGATTGGTCTCAACTATCCACGAACTGACTGTGTGGCAATGATAAGGCGGAGAGGGGCCTATAGGTGGAGAGTGAATCGCTGCAAGAAAAGATACAACTATTTCTGCCAACAAAGTAAGTACTTTTTACGGTAGTCAAAGATAAGACCGAAATACAAATATACTTGGATTGGTTTGCTTATTTAACTTGGATCTCTATTAGTGTTATGCATGGTTCACTATTTGGTGAATAGTGACATTACCTCGCATAACATTTCATATCTACATCTCCAAGGGCACTAGATATATCTATCATGATCAAATCCTTCTGAAGAAAACTGTTGACAATTTATGGCATTGTATTCGTGGTAAAAACTGAACCTAACCAAAAGATTTTGGAGTTTTTAAATGTGCCTTATACACACTATATGCCACATACATGTGCCTTATACATATTACATCTCCAAGGGCACTAGATCATATCTGCCATTCATGATCAAATTTTTTGGAGGAAAAGTGTTAACAATCTATGGTGTTGTATTTGTGGTAAAACTGAACTTGTACCAAAAGATTTTGGAGTTTCTATAAATGTGCCTTATACATACTAAATGGTAATTTTCTTAGAAAACATCCAAGCCTACCCTTAGCAAACACAGCGAAAGATTTGCTTTATTTCACGTGACCACCGGTCAAATCATATTATATTGATTATGATCTTAAACATGAAGTCAGAAATGGAAGCGAAAAAGTGACCTTTTGAGTCTTTTTTGTGTGTTAACCAATTGTTTCATTTGTTACCTATAGCTGCTGCAACCAACCCTTAGGACAAGGATGGGAAGTGAGTAGCAGGGACGAGCAACATTGAGACCAATACTGAGACGGTATTGAGAGGTAGAGAGTCACAAGTCTAACGAGGCTTAACTACATTTCTGTTGAATCATTTAATGTTTGGTTACCTATTACTGACTTTTATTAAGCTAAGGTATGATACTTGACGTTGTATTTTTGAGGTGTCAGATGACAGGACGTTATTCAAAGTTGGTAACAAGTTTAAATTTACTTATGTCAAATGTAGGACAAAATAGAAAGAAAGTTACGTAAGTAAAGTATAATGCTATAATAGAAAGTAAAATGCTAATAGAGAAACTTGTACTCATTATACGCATACATAAACTGCACAATACTTTCGCGTCTGGTGCCATGATAACTTTTTATTTATGCATCACTTTCTGGATCAATACTTTAGAAATAATTCGGTGTATAGTTTCAAATGGGAAATGTATTGGTTGATTTATAGTTTTAATCGCCGTTTCATCCGATCAAAAGATCTGTATTTACGAGTTTGCTATTTGGAAGTTGACGTGTAAATAACGTGTGCATATAACGTATTATGATGTTATGTCACTGTTTTCTATGCTACACATGAGAAAATACATTAGTTGATATCCAGTCTTTTTGCTATAAATTTACCCAATGTAGTGATTTGAATTTAGAGATGTTTTCATAATATGTAAGTGCAAACTTTCTTTGGTTTCAATATTGGAAACTTTCAAGATAGCATGGAGAATTACAGCAACCCGCTTGCACAACCAGTGTCCACGAGTTTTTAATTTTTGCATTTCTTATTACTGTATTCCTTATATAGTTTGTATGACGCTCTTTTACAACCACATTTTCCACGAGCAGCCCTAAATATCATTGGCCTGGTATTCAATTCTATCATAGCTGCCCCTTGTCTTCGTCCTCTAACGCAATTTGGGTTGGTGAAGAGACTCGGCAGCTATAATAGGTTTTGATACCAGGGCAAGCATATGCACTAGTAGTGGGTACCGGTACAGAAAATTCAGGTTCAGGTCCGGTTCAGGTCCAGAGGATCAGGACCAGGTCTGGTCCAGGTCCGAACCTGGACAAAACTGTTTGAGAAAAATTGTAAATGGGTGATACTCAAAACAATGGTCCATTTCTCAACAAAGGTATTTGTTTGGTGGAGTATCCGACTTTCACTGGCGTTTTTACATCGCCATCTAAACGATACTATGTTTGACTGTAAAAACATGTAGAAATGAGTGTAAGCTCTATTCTACTTAGTTCTTATTTTCTTAGACCGGTAAGCTCCAAAAAGGTTGAACGCCTGCCGGTATAATCTGTTCATTGTCTAATCGGTCCAACATCTGGCTTTTATCGTTTTTTAAGTATTGATCATTTGGCTGACTTCCGTACCATGATATTATTTGGATAACGGTAGCAGTAAAATGTGCGCAACCTTTGACCTCCATGTGTGACGCGATGCGGCTAAGTTTGTGAGTAGTGACTTTATATATCTTATCATTATGTTCATGATGTAGTTGGCCTTTGCTATGACTTCAGGGTCATCAAGGAGTAGTTTTGTACTTTGCACTTGTGCATATCTACATGTTGTTTGCAGTATGCCTGCACATGCATGAACAGGGGACAGACAAAGGCGGTACCCCCCTCCCATACATAATAACCTCTACCAGGTATACGGGGGCACGAGGATCATAGAATTTGGCAAAAAAAATTGGAAAATTGGAAAATTGGTCAGGGGAGTTCTCCGCAGGAGCGGCCGGCCAAACACTCTAGTAGCAGAACTCCTTATGATAGCTAGCATAGTCAGTCTACACAAGGACGTATAATAATTATGCTCACCTGTCAACAACAGACGTGTCAATGGGGACTCCTAGCTGTTGAAGCAAGCATTGCTGGTTGACAGCTCGAAATCATCAGTCCATGTATTAGCAAGTGGCTGTTGATTAGAGCAGGATCTGTGATGGCTGTGAAGGCAATCCGTGAGTGGCAGTTAATGCTGAATCCCTCTCAAAAATAAAAGCTGTGACGTGTGGTTTAGACTCTGTGCTGCAGTACTGGCAACAATTGATAGAGGTCGCTTGTGATCCATGCAATGATCCATGCAGTCGAAGCCGATTGCTGCTCATAGCTTAAGTGGGCACTAATCATTCCTATGCTGAGCACGTATCCATCGATGATGATGATTTATTGCGCAACAGGTAAATCATGATATCAGGCACATTATGGAAATGTATAGATAACAAAAGTTACAGTCTAATACTGCACATGCACGTTGAGGGTAAAGCTTTTGAAGACCGTTAACCAAGAACACAAAAACGGTTTGTTCAAGGTTGTTCCCCCAGAAAGGTGCCCCATAAGCGGAATTTTTTCTTGTTATAAACCGTGGCGAGTTGCTCTGCCAGCACGTGGGACACCATTGATCGGAACCTAATTGTGACTGATAGAAAAATTAAAAGTCTAACAATGAAAAACAACTGCACGATTTTGGGGGAGACTGGTTGAGGGCTTTTTGCAGTGATAATGATATAGCAAGGTCACCACTTACAAATAATGTCAGTCTTAAATCAAAATCAAAATCAGGCTTGAACTAGAGATTTTGATTTAATCAGACCGATGAGAGGTACTTTAACGCTTCAGCAATTCAAAGTTCCCTATATGAAAACAAAAAACAAACAAAAACAAATTGTTATACATGAATTTCAATTGTTAAGCTATCGTTAGAACAACGATACTCTTTATTCTACTCCGTAATATCAAGTATTGCTCGATTTGCTTGAAAATATCCACAGCTTTCTAATTCATATGCAGGTGAAGTCAGTAAAGAGGCTCATGCACATGAGTCGAGAAATAAATGTGCATGCATCCGACAGCTCTCATAATGCTAAGATAATCAAATGCATATAAGATTGCTACGTTATTACAAAAAGATAGTAGCTATCACGTTTAACTCACCTGATTTTTTTTATCCGATATTGTTAGATCATTGAATGTCAGTAGAATTTTAAGATTTAATATGCATCTCTATTTTGGAGTTTACAGTGGACAATAAAAAAGTCACAGTACTTTTATCGTGTCTATAAAGCTTGCACTAAAAGCTTGTCCTTTGTATGCAGGGTGAGACCAAGCATTCACATTGTAATCTTGAGAGGTAGCTGTTTCATTGAAAACAATTAAATGGAAAAAGTTCACGCTTTATATACAGTGTCGGTGCTCTGAAATGTCTAATCTTTACCTTAGAACACCCTTACATTTTGTACATATTAAAGAAAAATTTGTACATATCAAAAGAACAAGATAGCTGCTACCAAAATAACGAGACCACGGCACGTCCAGGTCAAAATATTTAAAAAAAAACGGAAGTTCTGCTGCAGTACCAAGATCACATAGTAGACGGCCCAAAGTGGCCTTGACATGCGACTTTACCGTCCATATTTGAATATCATTGCAATCCATGCAGTAGTTCTAAAGTTTTGTTGACTATAAATATCCTGAAACACAAACACACAGACTGCATGCAGGCACACACGAACGCACACACACACACACACACACACACACACACACACACCACACACACACACACACAAAACGATATATATATATATATATTTTTATGGTGATAAAAAGGAGAACACATCGGAACCCTTTCTGGAATGCTTGTAATAATCCTGTATCTTTCCCCTTTTCCTTCATATGATCCTAACGCCAGTCAGTAATAAATTTTATTGACGCATATATCTGTTACAGACAGACCCCCATTAATTCAACATGTCTCGTCCAGAGCCATGTAAAGCCTAGAGCGCAAGAAGCGTAAGGCAGCTGACCGTCTTAAATTTTGATTGCGCCACTTTTTCTCGGAAAAGCACCACGCTTTGAGTGAATCGACATCTGGTCTGCGCTTATTTACTTCTGCAAATAGTGATAGGCGCAAGGTAGCTGACCGCCTTAAATTTTGATTGTGCCACTTTTTCTCGGAAAATATCAAGCACCAAGCTTCAGTGAGTCAAGGGGTATCTCGTCTGCACTTATTTACTTCTGCAAACAGTGATAAACGTTAGGTAACTGACCGCCTTAAGTTTGGATTTGGCCACTTTTTCTCGGAAAATGATAAGCACCACGCTTTGACTGAAGGGGTATCTGGTATACACTTCTTTGTTTCTGCAAATAATGAAGACATTAAGGTACATGACCGCTTTAAAGTTGGATTGGGCCACTTTTTCTTGGAAAGACATTGAGTCTTTGAGCGAGGGAGTATCTAAGGTCTGCATGCACTTATTTGTTTTCTGCAAATTCTGATGATAGTCTGAACTTTTGATTTCACCACTTATTTCTTGGGAAACCATTAAGTAACACACTATGTGTGAGTGGGTATCTTAGGTCTGCGTGTCTGTGCGCAACGATGGAAGTGTCTTACTTAAGAAAAGTAAAGTTATGTTTCCATACTTGATGTTTGAATGGGTAGTTGATAAAACAGTCCTGTCCCTCTTGTTATCCTCGTTTAATTATTAAAATGCCTGATGTTTTTCATGACTGAGCCTACCCTTATCTTAAGAGCTCAGCTAAGACCATCCTTCAAAGAGACTTGTAATACGAGTGTCTCCTATCATCAGGGTGATCACGTTACGTTGCTCAGACGTTCAATGTTCGCAAAGCTAAGGGCGCAAACCGGCGTACGTGCAAATACGTGCTGTCTACGTGCCAAAACGTGGGCAATCTTTTGGGATCCGTAAGTGGTGAGTACCGCCTCCGTAAGAACTCTTGGGGAATCCGACGGATTTTGAAGCACGCAGACACACCGTAGAAATTTACGTGCAGGCAAACTTGTGCCATCGGGCTGCGAGTCGCCCCCCCCCCCCTTTCGAATTCGTACGCGCCACTAGTACGGGCGAGGCGCCTGCCCTGTACAGCCTGAACGTTTTCAGAAATACGTGGCAGACGTGCCCCCCCCCCCAAAAAAAACCTAGGGACAAATTGCACGTACGGCGGGTTGGGCCCTTAGCTATACCAGGGAGGGAGAAAATTGTAATTCATCAATGAAAAAAGCTTGACCTTGGAAGGAGCAGGCCCTGCAGCTGTTTCCGGCATTTTTCCGCTTCCACAGAAGAACATCTAAAAGAAAGGCTCTTAACAGCTAGTGAAATTATTAAGCATTGACCAACAATAACTTGACAAGGAAAGTTGACAAGGCGCCCTAAAATGGTGGCAAGTTAGTCTTGCGGTAAGGTTGTTGACGTGGAATATTTCGGGGTTGAATCCCTATCTTGTGCCGTTTGGTAAGGAGATCAACAAATGTTCCATCAATCGTCACTGTCATGTGAAAATGTGTGCCTATCTTAGGTAAGTGACGTCCTCTTTGATGGGATGGAAAACCAGAAGGTTATATGTTTGAAGGCAGCCACGTACACCTTGGGCATATTAAAGGCATCCTAAGCAATATTACAGTGTTAAAAGTGGAAATATTCTGAATAAAGCAATCTGTATGATATTGGCATATACTTTGAGCGGTTAATTACAAACGGCCTGGAGACAAGTCGCACAAGGATATTGCTCAGCATTGAAACCATCAAAAATTAGGTTTTGATCATGAAACCTCGTTACCTTTAACGACACCTGTCGAAAAGAGTAGTAGTATATATCGATGTGAGTGGATAGAATCTTGCAATCCGGTCGTACGCAGCTTGTACTTACTGTGCATTTATGACGTTTTATGCATAAAATGTGGTTTACTCAAAATCAGTTACTCAAGCAACTGGATATACAGACGTTTCAACTAGAATCCACTAGTTTTCGTCAATGACACTGAAGCGATCGGGAAGAAACAGGTCTTTTATAACCTAACTCTGAATGAAGACAATTTTAGATGTACAATAGGAAATGTTGTATTGTAAGACAACCTTAGTCTGAAGACAATTTGCATTCCAATAGGAAACAAAGCTAAGACACAATTAATGCTAATGAAATTCTTGAGTAACTGCTTTTGGGCGTATCTTATTACCTAGATGTCTAACCTTCATCGACGTAATGTGGTTTACTGGTCATGAAGAAATACATTTTACCAACTTGTTTAGGCTTTATCAAGTCAACAGCACTAGAGATTGTCTATGTGTTACTGATAGATTGTCCAGACGTTGCTAAAAGATGAACCAATAAACCGGAAAATTGACAGCGTTCGTTTTTTCACGTGAAACCTGAATATTATCACATGTCTAATTTTCTATCGCGACCGAAATGACAATCAAGTACAGCATACAATTGTAGATTTAAAAAAAATAGGACAAAGACCAAAAAATATGCTACGCTTAGACACGTAAAAAAAATGATGTTTTTTATTTCCTTTTAAACACCATTGTGGGACCGCGTAGCGCAGTGGGACCGTGTTCGGCCCGTGGCCGAGAGGTTGCGGGTTCGAATCCAGCTGCCGTGTTACCGATCTTGTGCCCTTGGAAAAGGCTCTTTACACGGCTTTCCTCGCTTTACTCAGGTGAAAATGAGTACCTAGCTTCGGCTAGGGCCATCCCTCGGATAGGACGTTAAATGGAGGTCCCGTGTTTGAGGAGAACCACACCCCATGCACGTTAAAGAACCCCCACACGTGCGATGGTGCGGTGTGTGTTGGTGCAAATCCTTCTGTCGGGAGTTGGTGATTCACTTCAAGTCACCCTGATGGAGGTCTGGCGAACCTCTGTCTCGTATCAGCTACATGGTGAATTACATCCACCCAGACGGGAGACCTGGCGCTTCCCCGTCTTGTAATTAGCCAGCGAAAGGGTATGTCACCCCGTAAGGGGCGGTATAACCCCGTCGTTTGTAAACATGTGCAAACATGTGTGATCACGTCAACCGATGATGATGATCATGATGAGACACCAAAGGTGTGTTTTCTAAGACTTGATAACGCAGACGACAGGGTGAATCGATATTAAGGTTGGACCCCAATAGCTTTCATTTGGGTTCTATCCTCTAGAAATAATGAGATTTCATTTTGCTGGTTTGGTTTGGGAATTGCTCGCGCCAACTGTCTGTTGGAAACACCTCTTTGTCGTGCACTTTGGTAACCTTTTCCACGACTTCTCAATCTCTAATTTCAGATGGTTATTCTTAAATGAGATCTTTTGACCTCTAATTCACAGAATCTGGTTCAAAGTTCTTGCCAGAAAGTATCTATGTTCTAATAATATCGATTTCTGCCTTGGTGACGTATTACGTAACTATATGCTCACTGCAACCAATCAAAACAATTTGGTTACTCTTTGTCGCCAACCCTGTTAGATGTGCAAACCAGCTTCAACAAGATTTTCTCTGACCCTTACATGTAAGTAGTAGACTTTGTTTCAAATCCTCGCTCTACCGGTAATTGCAAGCCATAATGAATGTAATGGGTGCGGGAAGACGCCCACACAGCGGTGTGCAGATAAGTGACTACAGCTCAATCTGATAATGATGTTAGCATCTTCAGTTTCCTGGGAATGGGATGAATAAGTTCCCGGAAAACGGTCGCAAGAATTATTCAGTGCGTTGAGATCTAAAACAAGGTAACGTTGATTGCCACTGTTGGTAGATAAGTGGCTGCTGCTCAATCTGACAATGATCTTGACATCTTCAACTTGCTGGAATAGGATGAGAAAGATCCCGGAAAAGGATTGCAAGTTTTCAGCGCGCTGCGAATATCATGATCATCCAAAACAAGGTAGTGTTGATTACCACTGTGTGTAGATAAATGCCTGTTGCTCAATCTGATAAATGACCTTGACATATCTCCAACTTGCTGGAATAGGATGAGGAAGATCCCGGAAAAAGATTGGTTTTCAGCGCATTGTGAATGTGATGATCATTTAAAACAACGTAGCGTTGACTGCCGCTGTGTGTAGATCAATGACTGTTGCTCAATCTGATAAATGACCTTGACATCTCCAACTTGCTGGAATAGGATAAACACGTTTCAGGAAAAGGATTGCAAGTTTTAACGCGTTGTTTATGTCATCTAACACAAGATAGCGTTGATTGCCACTGTGTGTAGATCAGTGGATGTCGCTCCATCTGATAATGATCTTGACATCTTCAACTTGCAGGAATACGATGAACAGGTTCCAGGAAAAGGATTGCAAGTTTTCAGCGTGTTGTGAATGTCATGATCATATGTCCTACCTACAGTAAAGAGAGAGAAACATTGTTTAAGAATATTAGAACCAAAACACACATCTCTCTTACTGGTGCAGAAAACGATATTTTCAATATATTGCTCTCATGTTCAACTCATATATCCGTCTACGTAGGCCAGTTTCTTCATAATGTATTCCAAATGCGAGACCAGATTACTCATACATAACTGTACTGTTATCGATAATGCTTTGTTATTGTTTTGTATGTAGCCTCTTAGTACTATTGTCTGTATAGCTATTAGTTGTTATTGGTTGCCATACATTGTACCCTGTGCGATTGTTGAGCAATAAACTCATTCATTCATTCATATAAAACAAGGTAGCGTTGATTGCCACTGTGTGTAGATCAATGACTGTTGCTCTAGCTAATAGTGATCTTGACATCTTCAACTTTTTGGAATAGGATGAACAAGTTCCAGGAAAAAGGATGCATGATTGTCATGATCATCTAAAACAAGTAAGCGTTGATTGCCACTGTGTGTAGATAAAAGACTGCTGCTCTATCTACAAATGCTGATAACATCTTCAACTTGCTCGAAAAGGATAAACAAGTTCCTGGAAAAGGATTGCAACTTTTCAGCGCGTTGTAAATGTTATGATCATCTAAAACTGTGAGTAGATCAGTTACTGTTCCTCAATCTGATAATGATCTTGACATCTCCAACTTGCTGGAGTAGGATGAACAAGTTCCCGGAAAAGGATGGCATTTTTTTCAGTGTTTGTGATTGTCCTCTAAAACAAGGTAGCATGCGTTGATTGGTACTGTGTGTAGATAAAGGACTGCTGCTCTATCTACAAAATAATGGTCATAGCATCTTCAACTTGCTGGAATAGGATGAGCAAGTTCCAGGAAAAGGATTACAAGTTTTCAGCGTTTTGTGATTTTCATCTAAAACAAGTTAGCATTGATTGCCAATGTGTGTAGATAAAAGACTGCTGCTCTCTCTTCAAATGCTGATAACATCTTCAACTTGCTCGAAAAGGATAAACAAGTTCTCGGAAAAGGATTGCAAGTTTTCAGAGCGCCGTTGATTGCCACTGTGTGTAGATATAAGTCGCCTGCTTTATCTACAAATGGTGATAGCATCTTCGACTTGCTCGCAAAAGAATTTTAAAACACGCTCCAGGAAAAGGATTGCAGGTTTTCAGTGTGTTATTATTGTCAACTATAACAAGTTAGCGTTGATTGCCACTGTGTGTAGATAAAGGACTGCTGCTCCATCTACAAATGGTGGTAACATCTTCATCTTGCTCGGAAAGGATAAACAACTTCCAGGAAAAGGATTGCAGGTTTTCAGTGTTTTGTGATTGTCATCTAAAACAAGGTAGCATGCGTTGATTGCCACTGTGTGTAGATAAAAGACTGCTGCTCTATCTACAAATGGCCATAACATCTTCAACTTTCTTGAATAAGATGAACAAATTCTCGGAAAGGATTGCACGTTTTCAGCTCTTCGTGAGTGTCATTAAACAATTTCCCGGAAAAGGATTGCAAGTTTTCAGAGCGTTGTGAATGTCATGATCATCTAAAACAAGGTAGCGTTGACTACCACTTTGTGTAGATAAAAGATAATGATCTTGACATCGTCAACTTTCTCGAATAGGATGAACAAGTTCCCGAAAAAGGATTGCAAGTTTTCAGCGTTTTGTGATTGTCACCTTAAACAGGGTAGCGTTGATTGCCATGCTGACTGAAGATAAACGGCAGTCTCAGCAATGAAGTTATCTTAACACCATCTACTAGTTGTAGGAAATCATCCAGTAAGCTCATGCTTGATGGTGACAGCGTCAGAATCCTCCTTCATCCCCTTTGTCTGGAAGTTCAATTTGGTTCTGGTAGATATATTAGATTGGCAATGGAAATCACTTTGTCATTCATTACCATAGCTGGTCTCTTGTGGCCTTGCTGGGCATGGTACAAGGGCGAATGTACCGGCGATGGGGCGAAATGGAACGTTCACGGTATTGGTGTATACATTATATACAACTGTGTATGCTTTTATGTGATATATATTTGCCACAGTTTTGTATATAATTTCCCATGAGTCGATGCAGACAATTAGCCTGAAGTAAACAACAAAAGAATTAGAGGTGGAAAATATGCAATTATATTAAATGACATATTCAGAAGTGGCTGTAAGTTATTGCTTAATGAATGATACATTTTGCATCAGTTGTAATGGATATTATTTGCCACTATTTTGTACATTGTTTTTAATGAGTCGATTTGGGCAATTAGGCTGAAGTAAACAACAAAAACTAGAGGTTGGAAAAATGCAATCATAACAGATGACATATCCAGAATTGACTGCAATTTATTGCTTAATGAATGTTACATTTTGCATCAGTTGAAATAGATTTTGCCACTATTTTGTATATTGCTTTTAATGAGGCCATATGGGCAATTAGGCTGAAGTAAACAACAAAAATTAGAGATGGGAAATATGCAATCATGTCTGATGACATATTCAGAATTGATTGTAAGTTATTGCGTCATGAATGTTACATTTTGCATCAGTTGTAATGTACCAAATGTCATTGAGTCGGAATTGGAGAAATAACGCAAACTTATCAAAGGAATTACGCAGAAAATATTCAGAACAAAAGTCTTGATGTATTGAAGTATTTTTTTTTGCACTATGCGCATACAAAATCACAACTTTTGCTCTTGCTCTAAAAAACGCAGATACCTATTACTGCACCACACATGACCGAGGTTGCATACTTTAGTAACAGTTGCTCTGTTATGGGCTCAAGCAATGCTTCAAGGTTAACAATAAACCACTTACTAGATAGACGGTGGATGCATGATGAATGCAAGATCGAAAAGACAATACACATATATATATAGACTGGCATCCAGGCATGGATTATTTATTCCTTGCCCGTATCCAATATAATCTCGTGCACTGCCAGATAATGATCATAATATATAGTTGCACACAGGGTAATGTATTGCCATTAGTTACTGAGACTGTGACGTATTCATCAAGTTGAAAGTCGACCGCGTTTTGGCTCTGGATTTCTGGAAGTCACCCAATTCCAAAAGGTCAATGGCAGGAAGGCGGATGAATATGTAACAGGAAAACCGGCCTTAGGAAGGGCAGATTACACACTGAGACGCGTTCTGAAGTACAAGACTTAGTTTGGATGAAGGTAAATCTCAGTCTGATACCTAGGAAGGTCATGTCCGGACGTCAGGGTATATAAGAAGAAGTCTAGGGCTTAGAAAGTTACTTTGACATTCTTGGTTGCAAAAGATCGTTTGACATTCTAGAGTTCCATACTATTCTTCGGTCGAGCCCTTCTTGTAGTGCCCGATGGCATAAAGGGCATGCACCGAATCTCCCTGCTTTCTCAGTAGCGAGGTATATCCATTAAAGGAGCATGTTGCATTTTATATGTCTTTCGACATTTCTATTTTAACGAGAGTTTCAAAGCAAGGCTACGAAACCACTTCAAGGCAATGAAGTAAAAAGTTTGAAATAACTGTGCACGGAGATAGCGGTTTTGAAGGTTGATAAGACAGTAGGGAAGCGGTTGTCGTTGAGAGAGTTCCATATTTTGCTCACCGGGTAGAGAACCGATGCTGTAGAAGGACTTGGAAACCGACAATTGAACAATATAGCAATGTGAGTTTGAAGAGGACCTTGTGTTGCACTGAAAGGCTCTGACCGGAGGGACATGAAGTATGAGATCATTGGGGCAATAGCCATGGAAGTACCGGCTAAAAGGGACAGGGATGCAATGTTTCGCCTGTGAGGGTCAGGCTTATATAATAACTGATTGCCAATAGCCATACAAATTCTTCTTTGAATTCGGTCTATGCGTTGCAGTCCTTCGGGGCACCTGTCCAGAGATGGCACCGATGTTCTATACAAGGGCGGATAATGGATTTGTAGAGATATAGTATTATACTTGGAGTGAGATAAATCCTGGCTCGGAGACATGAACCGACTTTTATAGCTGCAGATTTGGCAATGGATTCTATATAACTTCTCTATCTCCTAAAACACAGGATCTAGGGCCTATTTGAAAGATGAGAGAAGCTCCAATGATGATGCATTTCACATGATTGAACCAGGGCATTCTCCCAGTTGGTAACTAACTAAATATAGTTGGAAAAAGGAGTTCAACTGTTAGTGTGCTACCAGTTGCGCTACATGGACATCCAAAGAACCTGACAAACTGTCATGAAAAAGAAGACATGATAACAGTAAAGCGGAAATTTATTTGTAACGTTACTCCGAATTTTCTTAGAGCAATGTTTTTAAAGGTAAGGTACATACCTCCAAATTTTCGACGGCTGACAGTCCATCTTGTTCACGGAGAGTGACTTAGTCTCGATTTCGCGAGAGAGCACGAGACTATAGGCCTGAACGATGCATAGTTCCTTCAAATCTTTTGGCGCTTTGTATATGAGTAAATGTTTCACATTTAACTTAATTGTTGCCATTGAAGTATCATGTACGTTCTAGTAGCAGCGCAGCATATACGTAATGTGTGAATTCGTATGGTGTACACGTCTAGAATCTTTTTAGGACTATTACTTTGTTTTGATGTTCATCTGAGTTGATCGACGCTGCCATTTAATCTACCACATCGCTAATGCTTGGTTTAGATTAGCTACGAGGTGACTCTTCTGATTTTGTTTCTTTTATTTGAACTGATCTTATGATGTTTTTTTTTGTTAACTTATGATTGCATTTCTCGTCTATATAACATATTACTATTTATAATAATAGACATAATCTTACCTTCCCTTAGCATCTCAACTTATCAAGTCATCCCACGACTTTCAAGCACATCGGGTCGTCACATCAAAATTGTGTTTTGCCTTGTTCATGCACCAAAACTCTTAGTAGATTCAATGTCACTCTACAATATCAAAATACTATAAAACATGATTATTCATCTATGAATTTGCATCTGCAACTCATTCATAACCATAGGGCTAGATGTGCACTTCATGACCATATGTAATTTCATGGTTGCAGAATATCTATTGATATCTATTGATGACATGTACACTGTATCTGCTATTGTTAACGTTAGTACTTCTAATTTACTACTGTTATTTTCTTTACGTGTTATATATGTCTGCTTTTAAAATTTTAAAATCCCTATACGGTCGATACAGTGTCTGAAGACCAAGTCAATATCCAGGCGCAAGGATTAATTTCTTTAAGGAATGTCATGATCTCAATATCAAAGACAGTGATTTAAGCAAGTAAAGTGTTTTTTGATACCACAAATTTTTATTCACAACTGCAAACATTACAGTGATTTCAATTCGTTCTGCAAAAGCTAAGAATATTCCTAGAATATGTATCGCACAGCTCTGTTTTATATTATGCAAATGTGTGAATACATACATGTGTGTGTCTGTCTGCCTGTGTGTTTACATGTGTGTTAGTGATTGTACAGGTAGCCATAGTGCATTGTCTCATATAAGACACTTAGTTCTGAACAACACCGTTACACATTCATCTGATATAACATACTACTTTATCTGATATAACATACTCTTTTAAAACATATTTTAACTTGATTATTAATAACATACTTGTAAATCTAGTGTATCTAATAAAATTCTTTTTTCTTAAAATCAATATATGATGTTCTTGATAAAATCCTTGATCACCAATAAGATCTTTGAAAATCTAGTGCACTGGAATTGTGCAATCAGTAAACCTGCTTATATAACAATCTATCAGATTATTATATTTTCTTTGCAAAGATTTACAAGCAGATTCATTAGATATAAGTGTGCACAAACGACGCTTAAGCTCTTGATACATTGAGAATCCACTCTTCGTAAATAAGACTGAAATATATATATGACTGCCCAAACACGTTTATACTACTACGTACTGAATACATACAATGAACCCCAAAACCAAAGCTACAACAAAGCTAAGTACTATGGCAATCAAAATTACTTAATCTAGGCATTAGATCAAATCTTATGTTATGAAGCGGTCGCATCTGTGGTGAAATCATCGTAAGATTGTTATCTTAGGGCATTTTTGGGACAATTATTCATGTGTGAGACAAACTTCACCTGTCTTGCTGTACAAAACTGTCTTAGATCATTGTAGATGGTTGCTTCTGCCACAGACTGCTTAGAAAATCATATTGCATCAAAATCGTGCGACAACCGTACGACAATCGCACCATTAGTGAAGTTAATCCTAAATTAGATAAACATCGATAAAGTTCTATTAGGCCATGTCGTGTTTACAGGGAACTATAAGCTGTCATCGTATAGTATGTTTGACAAGATAATGTTCTCTTTCACTCTTCATTTGCTGTTCATATTCCCTTCTGTTTTGTAGTCATCAAACGCATGATTTTTGTAATTTTCGTACTATTACTGCAAATAGCTTGTCCGAAGTGGATGAGCAATCTCCAGTCTTCTCGTTGACGTTCTGGTTTACAGCTGACTGACCCACGTTGCGTATCCCATAGTGGTCAACGCTGTTGCATTCTGCGTCTTGGTAACCTCGTTCCCCATGACCACCATTTCCGCAGACTCTCGTCTGTTAGTCGGCCCCTTGTTGCCGCTCTTCGGGCTCTCCTCGTTCGAATGTTTCAGGTCGTTCGTCCGCTTCCCGAAGAGGTTGGAGATGTTGGACAGATGCAGGAAGTCGTGGTTGAAGATCTTGTTGGCGGCGTTGGGAAAAGTTGCGGCGAACCCCGATCGGAAGTTCCTGTTCATACAGCCGTAGACGATGGGGTTGACGCAGCTGTTGAAGAAAGTCAGCCAGTGTGCAACGGGGAAGCCGTAGAAGTACAGCCGCTTTGTGTCCTCAAACCCAAGGTCCGCGTAGTCGGCTAGCATGGTGACCGTATGCAGGGGAAGGTGTAGGAGCGTGAACAGGACTACGACCACCACTAGCATCTTGAAGACGCGGACTTTGTTCCCGAGCTTGGCACGTTTTGACCCGACTCCCCTCTGGATGGCCCCCTGCACGCTGGATCGCATGGTGGATTGATACAAACGGACGGCCACGCGGATGTACATCACTGTGATGGCGGTGAGAGGGGCCACGTAGCACAGCACGAAGAGAGCGAGGGTGTAGTTTTTCTGTTGGTATACAGTTCAATGGTTAGTCAAAAGATACTAATAATCTTTGAAAGGAAATATAATGTGGGCGCTTGTGTGCGAGTTCACTTTGTCTTTGAATGCTCTAGGTACGATAGCTTACACATTCCTGTCTAAATACTGCAGATTTCAAGATACTCGATACCAGAAATAGATTTGACTACATCTTCTTACAGCTCTCATAATAGCAAAATTTGTAAAGGTATAAAAAGTTAATTAGAAAAGGGGAATGTCACTCATTGTATAAATGTTTTCTTATTATCCTATATTATTTAGTTCATACAATTGTATCCTTTGCAGTTTACAGTGAATCATACAAAAGGCACTGTAGAGGCGGGTGAAACAGAATGACTGTAACGTTTAACAGCACGGTACAAAAACAAACAAACAAACAAACAAAACAAACATCTTGTTTCCTTGAGCACTCGTTTATGGCTTTGTGGAGGCTAATGTACGTGTGGCTTGTACAAAGGACAGCCGACCATGGCGTGATTATGCTTATCTTTTACTCATTAGACCTTGCTTTTACTCGATACCCATCGATATCGGCATGTGAACATAACCCATAACGTGGGGATAATAGGTACCACACGACAATAGGTACCTGTCCGTCTTGAGTAGATACCCCTCAGCATGTGAACATAACCCAAAGCGGAGGATAATAGGAGCCGCATGACAATAGGTACCTGCTGTCCGTCTTGAGTAGCCCAATCTTCGTCACACGCGTTCTTTTCTGAACATGTGAACATAACCCAAAGTGGGGGATAATAGGAACCGCATGACAATAGGTACCTGTCCGTCTTGAGTAGCCCAATCTTCGTCACACACGTTCTTTTCTGAACATGTGAACATAACCCAAAGTGGGGGATAATTGGAACCGCACGACAATAGGTACCTGTCCGTCTTGAGTAGCCCATTCTTCGTCACACACGTTCTTTTCTGCGTCATACTGGGTGACAAAGGCCAGTGGTGACATCATGGCCACTGCTGACAGCCAGATGACGATGATGATGACGAAGGTGCGCATGTTGGTCAGCTTGCTTTCCGTTGGTGTGATCACGGCCAGATATCTAGTGGAGTCAAACACCATCAGCACATTGGCAAGTGGGGCTGACTACACATTGATTGTCATATCGAGTTAAATTTTCAAACCCCAAATGCTTGGATCGTAGCTCTCAGGAGTCCGTATTATTGCCCAAATAGTCACTTGTTTCCACTATGTTTACTATGTATTCTGTATGTCTCATGTTGCAATTAGCCCTCTGGCAAGAATTTACAAATAAACTTTCGATTGTTTATATTCGGTTTCATACATACATACATCATCGACCAGCGGTCGGAACCAGGCAAGTACAGATTTCACCCCAAAGGCCCCTATCTGACATAGCTTGCTCTAAATTATCAAATTGTATACCAGTGTTTGAGTCTCTAGTCAAAGTGTCCGTAAAAGTCAAACTTCTGCAATGTACCCGGCCACTTGGTTTCCAATGAAGAACAGAATACACTAATTCCTGTTTTGCTCGGCAACAGTGTCCCGCAAACTTTACCCTTCGGTGAGTCAGTGATTCGATTTCACAATGTTAAAGATTCTTAAGATAATTTGTAATCATAGTCTTTTGTTCTCGAATTTTATATTTCAGTTTTTCTTTCTTATGTGTTTTTAACAAGAAGCTCCTTGGTCTTTACTTAGTATATTTGCATTGATTTTCGTTCTGTAAAATTATGTTTTTCACCAGCAATCAAAAGAATGATGCATTAAAACACCATCTGCATGATTACGAAAACTTCTTTGTTTCATCTGAATAAATATATGAATAGTTTTTGTTTTCATTAGTCTATATCAATAAATACATAAAGACTAATGTCAAAACAAGAAACGCATTGAAAAAGGTCTTCATTTACAAGTCTATATCTATTCATATGGCAAAGATCTGCCTCCAAGACTAAGTTTCCACAGGAAGTTGGTAGCAATATGTATGTAAGTTAACTTGAATATATGTATTCTATAACTAGCTTATATAACATCTATGTAATTTGTATGTAAATTGTTTTATGTGTTATCTAATAGAAAGACTAGACATTTGCAAGTTCATTTTTCTACTAATCCATCTTACACGAGCAAGCTTATTCACCAGGGAGATTTATTTTTGTACCATATTCTTGCCTCTCTTAAAGCTTCATGCCAGGTATAATCAAGAGATACGTGCATCGAGTTTGATAACGTTAATTCGGCCTGTGAGTAGCTTTCAAGCGGCTCTTAGATGTATGAAGCGTTCATAAATACCACATTGCATGACTATCAAAATGCTGCTTTTGAATTATCAACGGGGTGCCCATATATATATATATATATATACATGTAGAATGCTCCCATAATACATGGTGGTCGAGTTCCACTCTATTGATAGTTTTACGGAAGAGGTGATTTTTTTGAGCAGATCAATTCTTGGTCAATAACTTTCTGACTGCATTGCACTGGTACTCGGCGTAACACAAAGGATTCGCAGGTACTTTGCGTAGTAACAGCTGCCTTGCCAATATCTTACACTGTTACCTGTCACAGTTAACCTTTACAGTATAGTTGTAATGGCCTTAAACGTTATCGCATGTTTCTACTTGACGATATAACTAGGAAAAAAAAGGAACATTCTAACACCTCAATTTGATAAATCTGGTACTTGAAGGCACGATTGTTTTGGTATTTCTGAGCTGGTTCTAAATACTTTGTAGTCGGCGTCCACCAGTTTATAAGTCGTTTTTGAACACCACAGTTTATAAGTATGATAATTGAAGGCACGATTGTTTTGGTATTTCTGAGCTGGATATAGATACTTTATTTTCGGTACGTCTACCAGTGTATCAGTAACGCTTTACATTTTCGCCTGTCTTCAGCTGTAGATTGTCACCTTTGTCATAAATGTTTTTCTTACCTGTCGACAGCGATGGCCACTAGGGTTAAGACAGAGGCGGCGTATGAAATCCCCTGGACGATAGGGCTCAGCTTACACATTACTTCTCCGAACATCCAACCTGAAAGAATAAGAAAAGTAGATGATCAAGATATTTATGGTTACTAAAGCGGCAGCCCCAAATAGTATCAAACAACGTATTTTCTCGTTCTAAAATTGATGCATTCAAATGTGGATGGAAAATGTAATGACTTTTCCACTCCATGGGAAAAATTGTCTGCATCATCTCTGTTCTTTTCTTTTAATTTTCATACAATAACTAAATCTTTAAGAAAAATGCTTGGATTAGATTATAGCTATGGGTACCACCTCTGTCCTAAAAGTGGCTGTCGCACGAGAAGACTAGCTAGAACCTCTTAAGTATCAATTCGTATCGCTACTGGTCCTGACTTGCACTCTTGTATGGTTGGTGAATGTCTGTCGCCAAATCCAGTAACATCCGTTAACGAAATTTCCATTTTTATGACATTTTCATTTATTTCCCAGTCTTTCTCAATTATTAGTTACAAGAAATGTATTTTTGTTGCTATTTTTGTACAACTCACTTCGCCGGACAAAATGTTTTACAATATCGAAAGAATCATCTGTTATGTTATCGTTGTTTGATGCCATTTACTTGATATATGGTGTAAGGAAATATGTCCACTTTGTGGATGTCTGCATATACGCCCCCTCACTCCTGACATATGTAGTCTAAATCCTTGTGAATCCTTGCCGAAGGAAAAGGCCAAAATGTACTGTTTTAACATCCGTTATCGGTAACGGTATTAATGCCCACGTATATGACATGGCAGTGCGCCAAACGTCTTGTGAACGAACGTTTGTTTAAACAGTTATTCAGAAGTCTGTTTCTTTCTGTACAAACAACCCACTCCACCCCCTTGGTCCTCAATATGAGAGCAGAAACAAACCTTTATGGTTATCAGATTCCATAAACTGTTTTATATAACGAGACTGAATCAAGAATTTTGATGCAGAAAGTCACCCCACTTGGATGACATTTCCTTATGATATCATATCATATCTTGGATTGGCTATCTTTAGTGTCCTTTGCCTTTCATGTGAGTTCTTCCATATTAAGGAGGATCTACTTCCAAAACTTTCAACGATTTCTGCCTCTTTCACTAATATGTTAAACACTGGTAACTACCAACTCAGAAGCATTGATCTGAGTGTAAAAGGCACAAATCGTTGAAAGTTTTTGAAGTAGATCCTCCTAAATATGGAATAACTCACATGAAAGGCAAAGGACACTTAAGATAGCCGATCCAAGATATGATATGATATCATAAGGAAATGTCATCCGGGTGGGGTGACTTTCTGCATCAAAATTCTTGATCTTGAATTAAGGGCAATGCTTAACAACCTTATGGTGCAGACATTATGCCTACGTGTTGGCTTTCCTTGATATTTGTCTGAGCACTTTTGACATTTCAGCAACTTTGTGTGCTTCAGTCGCAAATGTCATGCCACTTATGCTTTGAAGTCTTCTGGAAATGTCATCTTCCAAAGGCTTTTTAAGATAATCACGAGGTAACGTGAGACATTAGCTTGTGACAGATTGTTTTCTTTTGATACTTTTCCGCAAGTATCAACTTTTAAAAGAAAGTTATTTTGGGCACAAAAAGACCATGGTGGAATACAATCATACATCAAACCGAAAGAATCACTCTGTTTAGAGAAGTCACAAAGTATTATCCCAACTTCCCCAAATTGACAGACGAACAGAAAGCTACTTTTCTCTTGAAATCGCAGAACCCACAAATTCTAGAAAATGTGGGACTTTTCGTCTCCCTCTGCTTCCAAAAAAGAAGTCAAACCCAACCTGTTTAGAAATAGCCAACACTAGTATTAGATTAGAATATTATTTATGGCTGTCCATTGTCACTATGTGTATACCATGTACATGTACTTGCAATTAGCCCTCGGGCACGAACTTGCAAATAAACTTCTTACTATCATTAGTTTTCATTTGTGTCACGTATCTGTCCTTTTTTTCTGAAACACTGACTTGATAACAACAATAATCCCTTTCTCAATTTCATTACATGTTTGCGCTAAGTGCACATTAACATAAAGACATATTCACAAACAGACACATTTTGGTACCAGTATCGTAGTCATGAGTTTAGCAATAGCGATTGTCAAAACGCACAGGGATTTATTTTCGTTACTACTTATAGATCTTTAGTGACTATATAGGGTGCATTGTATTTCTATCACAAACTTTCTCATTACAACTACCATGAAATACAGTTCATCTTCCATCACGATGTGCAATTTTGTAGATTCTTTGTTCTAGAGGAGTGTGATTATGCATCCTTTATTTAATCATAAACACTAGTGAAAGACAAACGAAAGCGTTACGTCGATGAAGGTTAGATATCCAGGTAATAAGATATGCCAAAAAGCAGTTACTGACGACAAGCAACTGGAATATGATTTTGGAAACGGTCAGACAATTTTAGATGTCCAATAGGAACATCTTCCTGAAGACAAAAGAATCCAAATTGTTTTTAGCCTAGAATAGTCTTACAATACAACTTTTATTATTGGACATCTAAAATTGTCTTCATCCATAGTTAGGGTATAAAATACCTGTTTTTTCCCAGATCCCTTCAGTGCCACTAACGAAAACTGCTGGATAGCAGTTGGAACGTCTGACCGTTTCCCAAATCATATCCAGTTGCTTGAGTAACTGCTTTTTGGCAAAGGGAAGCATTGTTTTCCCTCAACTTACCAATAGTAAGGTTGTCTACCAAGGTGAGGGGGGTACACACCAACCCCACCAGGAGGTCACTCACGGCCAAGTTGACGATGAAATAGTTGGTCACAGTGCGCATGCTTTTGTTCTTGGCCACCACCACACACACCAGGACGTTACCCATAATGCACAGCAGGAAGACCAGACCGTAGGCGACTGCCAGCAGGTACATGATGGCAATGGGTTGTTTGTACATGGAGTCGTGGGATGGACCAGCTCCTGTGGTGTTTCTAGCATCGACGAAACCATCTCCGGTGGTGTTGTTAGCATCCATAATAAATACCATGTGACAGATTCTAATTTTTTCAAATAGAAATGGTGATCTTTTTTATTTATCTTTTTCCCTAGACGTGTTTGATGTGCAAAATGTCCATTCTGATCTGATATAATCTTTGTTTTAAGTAATTAGCTTGTTATTAAACAGAGGCCAAATATTTGGTAGAACGTAGCCGCTGTGGTGGATAGGCTCCCTGTAAATGATTAGAATGTCAATTATTAGTTACTTTAAAACATAATGAAAACATGCGGAAAATAACGCAGTGGATAGTAATGAGCATAATGGTGAATCATGATTTATATTAAAAAATAGAAGATATAGAAGATAAGTCCCACATATCGAGGAAATAGAATAATCTAACAATGTCCGCATGTTGGAAAATCCCCGAAAGGCCACGTCTAGAATTGCCCGAAAGGCCCTGTTAGAACATATGTGGGTGGACATATCCTGCAATTTGTTTGCAAGTCTGTTCTGTGTAGATTATAGAGTGAGTAATGGAAGCAAATTGATAGTTTAAAAAACACTATGATCTTGTAAACCTTGTGATTGAATCAAAGGATACGCAACTTTCACTGATTACATTTTGTCCAATACTTGACCGAACAACGGGACCATTCGCTATTGCAATCATAAGTTTCCCATACTTGTGCATTTGTCTTTCGTTTGCCTACATACGCAATGAATAGATAGTAACGCAAACCTTGCCGAGGAGACGGATCAATCATGATAATGATACGTCTTGAAGGTTAGACACCCTGGCGATAAGATACGCCAAGAGGCAGTTACTCAAGGAAGTGGATAAGTAGATATTTTGGAAACCAAAATCATTCCAAGGTCAGATCCAGTTGCTTGAGTAATACTTTTTGATGCATAAATAATGATATTCATGACCGCACTGTCATCCGAGAGCACCCTTATCTTAGCCAACCCTAATCTACTACGACTGATAATGTCCACAAGCAAATCAATATTCTACCCAAGGCACATTTTTTACTTGACGTTCTCTGAAAGTTCTGAAATATGTTAATGCAGTGTTGCCAATGCTCGTCAATGCGTATGGGTGATGAGGAATGTCTAGATATGTCCCTCTAAGGCGAAGTTTTGTAAAATATTTGTTGAAAATGTTCACTGGCATAAGGCTGTTAGATAGAGGTTACACAGTTGCCAAGACAACACCATCACACGTTTTTACAACCAAGTCTTGCCATCATAACCAGATGACGTTGCTTTTTTAATCAAAAGCACAACATGAAAGAAGAATTAACAGATCGGAGATGGAAGCACACTTTCTGTTGCCTGTAGGTATTGGTCCAGGAGATAACGATTTCCAGGCATATTGAGATCACCTGATTCGGTTCATAGGTTCACTCTCCGGCTCGAGCTTTTTCGTAATTGTTATGATGATGAGAAAGAACCTACAGGACTGAAGCACAATGCGTATTAGAAATAGTATAATCTTTATGCTAAACTTTCTTCAACACAAAGGTATACAGGGATCAAATTTTCAATTTTCACTTTTGCCTTCATCAATACTGATGACCTATCACATCAGAACGTAAACTCACGAGAGTTTCAGACACGTGATCTTATTAACACCTGATCTTGCGGATACATGACGTCAGCAATTGATCAAATGATCAAACGCACTAGGAAGTTTATTACACCCACCTTCTCTGTTCAGTGATGGTTGGGATGTCCTGACGTATATGGCTTTTTTTAGCTTATGCACTTTAGAACAGTTATTTTTTCGTTCCATGATAACTCATCTACAAAGCTTCCATGTACTGGTATTGAGATGACTGGAATTGGTTTATCTGGTCTAGGAGATAATTCTTAAACTCGTTTCCTTAACAATGTTTTTCTATTGTTGTAGTGCTGATGATTCAGCCATTCTCCATAGATTGAAACTGGGACAAGAATGAACCAATTGGATGGAGGCACAATTCTTCAAGAACAGCTTCTTCTTAGTCGATAATATTTCACAGACACGTGATCTTACTAACACCTGATATTGCAGGTAAGTAAAGCCAGCAAGTGATCAAACGCACCAGGAAGTTTATAACGCCTACCGTCTCTGTTCAGTAATGGCTGGAGTGCCCTGAAGCAAATGGCCTCCTATACATTTTAGAACAGTTGTCTTTCGTTCCTTGATAATTCATCCTTAAAGCTTCGAATTCAAGGTACCGCATTGAGTTGACTGGAATTGGTTCACCTTGTCTGCGTTTACTTAACAAAGCCTGTCGATCATTGTAATGATGTTGATGCAGCCTTTCTCCCCAGAAACCGGAACAATATTTGACTGAGGCACTATTCTTTCCGTTTCTTCTAAGTCGATGATGCTTCATCTTCAAAGTTTCATCGGGAAGACTTCGCTTGGTTGCTCTTGGCCACACATTTGGTGCTTTTAGCACGGGATCTTGGACTCGTTATGATGCTGTAGGCGTGTCCGTTGAAAAGTCCTTCCCTGAGAAATTGTAGTCCTGGCCTTCGGCGGTGTACAAATGGCAGTTTAGAATCCCCAAGGTGAGTGCTATCAGAATCTATGACCTTGGAGAGAGTAGCTTCCCACACGTGTATCCAGCCCCCGCAGTCAGAGGTGTAACAGCAGCTTTCAAAGTGGTGGGTAAGGCACGGATGAATGCCAAGTGTGAAGGCAAAGAATCTGCTTGTTCGAGGTGCAAGCTAGTAATAAAATAAATGCTTTAATGCCATTGCAATTTGCTGCATTCTTTATGGCAAGACACTGAATGATATCAATAAAGATATGTAAGAATGCTGTTAGCATTTTGCCAGAATGTCCATATAATACACTGTAAATAAAGGGAGGAAAAGAAGTGTTCAAATAGTACATTGTAAATAGAGGGGGGAAAGGAACTTTGCAAAGTTACTAGGGATACAACGTAATTGAGCTCGAAAAAAATTGGAAAAAAATCTTGTGTGGCAAGCAATGTCGAGGCCAACAGCGGAGGAATAAAATGGTTATTGGAATGAAAAAAAGTCTAATAATCTATTCCTCAAACAAGCATTGGCATATAAAATATAGACTCAAACTGTCAAGCACACGTAACGTGAAGCGTGAAGAAGGTAAAAATTTTCAGAATGTCTTAGCCAACCTTTTTTATAGCTATAAAAATGGTGGTCACGAGAACTGTGAGTCAAAAGTTACACAGGTCACGTGACACGAGGATGTTGTAGACGGCCTATTCGGCTGTGAAAGTTTAGCGAAACTTCAAGTTCACATTTCATAGCATTCTACAGATATCACTGAATCACACGATCTGATCTGTTTCATGTAACATTCTCCATTATTGACTCCATGGCTAGAAGAGGGATGACTGTGCATATTTATGGACGTAATAATATAACAGAGTTAAGGCAAAACTGTACTATTTTGATACTGGGTACCAGCCACATCAGACAAGGACAGTAAATTCCTGGAACAATATCCTATGCAGAGCCTCGCCCGAAGCCAATACAATATAACTACATGAAAGGGATACTCTGATAAACGTTAACCGCGCTGATGCTTCCACTTAAATTTGTGGGCGTGGCTTTTAAAAGCGTCAGCCAATCAGATGATAGACTTTAGCTAAAGAAAGCATGAAGGTGATTTACTGATAAACTGATAGCTGCCAAAAGGCCACAAAAGTGGAAAAACGTATCTCGTTTAGGCCGCTAGCAAACCTATAAGTAGGAACATCAACTGTAATGGTTGATGCCAAATCGCAACGGCGTATTTATGTGCTTCATGTAATGCCTGTGAGCACGTTTGGGATATGTCCTCTGAACATCACGGCTTATGAATATCGCCAGGGACCAGACAGTCCTTTCATCCAGGCTCAGACGTATTCCACAGATGTACTCAGTGGTATCGAGCAGGGACACGCTTCTTTTTCACTCATCGTAAACTTGATTCCATTGATCATGTACAGCTAAAAGCTGTTGGAGCCTGGCGGGGAGCTATAAGATACATGTACACTGACTACAATATCCAAGTCAACGTTATGTGCAATGAAAGTCACGTCTTCAAATGGCGGGGGGGGGTGCTTTTGAAGCATGCACCATATTTCATGTCGCATAACACACGAACGGCTGACGCTAGAGTCACCGAATTTAGTGACTTTCATTATAGTGTACTTGGCAATACTTTTACAAAGTTTCGAAATATTTCCATATTTACAGATGCCATCGCAGCCGATTTTAGACAGGCATTTTTGACCAAAATCGCTAATTTTTTTTAAATAATGTATTTGTCAGGTTTACTTGCTGGTACATAATTGCTATTTACTTACGTAAATGAAATTCTATGTTATCAACTATATCTTTCATAATTGAATATACGTAAAATGTGCTAATTTGCTGACGCCATCGGCCAAAATGCAATATGGGGGACCATATTACCAGATCAAGAATAACGTATTTGCCCTAAGAAGTCGTAACTAGTATTTTGTCATAAAAAACGTTTATATTATATCTTCTTTTTCAAATTGACAACGTGAATTTAAAAAAATCGTAATCAATCACTGTATATGTATGTAAATATCTTGTTTTTTGACCGCATCTATAAGCAGCGGTAAATATTGCTGCCGTACAATGTGAACCAGTCAGTATTGCCCTGAGGATGGTGAAAGACGGTCATCGTTGGTGAAAATAAAGTTCTGGTGGTATAAAAACAGTTACTTTAGTCAGTGACGTACCAACTTGATGAAACTATTCAAGGAGACCCTCTGGTTTCAAACATGCATTCATAACGGTAGTACATTTGACTTTTGGGTCTAACCTGTAGTCTCATTGAGACCTATTAAGAAGCTCTTGATTGCCAGTTTTTGGTGCTTTGCGATGCCAAAAAAAGTTGGTCTTCCACTGAAACTTGCACATGTGTTCCTGCATTCCCTGTAAAACACAGTCATTACAATAACATCACGCGCCTAATAATGGCAACCTTGAGAGAAAACGGTAATAGTGATTCAACTAGATTATCTTAAAGACACTTTGCTCCTTAAGACAGGTACAAGTAGCAGTAAGCTCTGGTAGACATGCTGCTTTTATAGTTGTACACATAGATATTAAGATGATCTTTATTGTCGATTTTTACTTCTTTGTGATTTATTGCTTTAGCTACAGAAAAATTAACACTAACTGAGACTAACACGTTTGTTCTGCATTCCCTGTAAAACACAGTCATTACAATAACATCACGCGTCTAATAATGGTAACCTTGAGAGAAAACGGTAATAGTGATTCAACTAGATTACCTTAAAGACACTTTGCTCCTTAAGACAGGTACAAGTAGCAGTAAGCTCTGGTAGACATGCTGCTTTTATAGTTGTACACATAGATATTGAGATGCTCTTTATTGTCGATTTTTACTTCTTTGTGATTTATTGCTTTAGCTACAGAAAATTTAACACTAACTGAGACTGACACGTTTCTCTGCATTGCCTGTAAACACAGTCATTACAATAACATCACGCGCCTAATAATGGTAACCTTGAGAGAAAATGTTACCGGTGATTCATCTAGATAATGTTAAAGACGCTATGCTCCATTAGACAGGTACAAGTGGCAGTAGGTTTTGGTATAAATGCTGCCTTTATACTTGCACACATAGATATTAAGATGCTCTTTATTGTCAGTTTTTACTTCTCTGTGATTTATTGCTTTAGCTACAGAAAAATTAACACTAAATGAGACTGACACGTTTGTTCTGCATTTCCCTGTAAAACACAGTCATTACAATAACATCACGCGCCTAATAATGGTAACCTTGAGAGAAAATGTTACCAGTGATCCTACCCGTTTGTCTAAAAGACGCGTTTCCCCATTAGAGAGCTACAAGTGGCAATAAGCTCTTGTATACATGCTGATTTTAAAGTTGTACACATGGATACTATGACACTCTTTTATTGTCAGTTTTTGGTGCTTTGTGGAGTGATAAGCTCCAGAGAAAAATGACACTAACTGAAACTAATAAGCCTGTTTTGCATTCCCTGTAAAACACAGTCATTACAATAACATCACGCGTCTAATAAATTATGGTAACCTTGAGAGAAAATGGTACCAGTGATTCAAGTAGATTATCTTAAATACGCTTTGCTCCATTAGACAGGTACAAGTGGCAGTAGGCTTTGGTCTACAAGCTGATTTTATAGTTGCACACATAGATATTAATATGCTCTTTTATTGTCATTTTTGTGCTTTGTGATGTGGTAGCTACAAAAAATGACACTAACACATCTGTTCCGTATTCCCTTAAGGTAGTTTAACACAGTCATTACAATAACATCATGCATCTAATGATATAGCCTTGTGAGAAAAATGTTACCAGTGATTCAACTCGATTGTGTAAAAATACGTTGTGCTCCATTATATATGGAAGAGTGACTGTAAGCTCTTGTATACATGCTGCTTTTTTAGTTGCACACATAGATATTATGATGCTTGTATTGTCAGTTGTTGTGCTTTGTGATGTGATAGCTACAGAAAAATGACACTAACACATCTGTTTCGTATTCCCTTAAGGTAGTTTAACACAGCCATTACAATAACGTCATGCATCTAATGATATAGCCTTGAGAGAAAAATTGTTACCAGTGATTCAACTCGATTGTCTAAAAGACGTTTTGCTCCATTATAGACGGAAGAGTGACTGTAAGCTCTAGTATACATACTGCTTTTTTAGTTGCACACATAGATATTATGATGCTTGCAATTGTATTGTCAGTCGATGTGCTTTGTGATGTGATAGCTACAGAAATATGACACTAACACATATCTGTTCCGTATTCCCTTAAGGTAGTTTAACACATTCATTACAATAACGTCATGCAACCAATGATATAGCCTTGAGAGAAAAAATGTTACCAGTGATTCAACTCGATTGTCTAAAAGACGTTTTGCTCCATTATAGACGGAAGAGTGACTGTAAGCTCTTGTATACATGCTGTCTTTAAACTCGCAAATGTGGGTATTAAGGTGCCTTAAGTTTATAATTGCCAGTTCTGGTGCTTTGTGAACTGATAGCTACCGAAAGATGACACTGAGGCTAACAAATGTACTCCACATTCCCAGTAAACACAGTAATTACAATAACATCATACTCTTGATAATAACATTGAAAGACAAATGTAGAACTGATTGGACCCGATTGGTTAAAAGACGTATTGCCATTAAGACAATAATCCATTAGGGAAGCACTTGCTGCTTTTCGAGTCGCGCAGGGACCTATTAAGCTGAACTCAATCGTCATTATTTGGTGCTTTTCGATGTGAGAGCTACAAAAAGTGGCCTCCTACTAGTAATAGCTCATTTGTTCATGCATCCCCTAGTAAAATACAGTAGTTGCAATAACGTCATGTACCTAATAACGATAACTGTGAGCGAAGAAATGTTACTTCTGATTGATTCGATTTTTTAACGCTTTAGCTCTGGTTTTCAATGTACACTAAACTCCAAAAGGGAGTGTTATTTTCTAAGAGATCATGTATGTGTGGATACACAATCAGTCATCATTTTTTCTATTTTTTAATTATGTGACGTGTGTATTGGGGACAATTGTGATATTTCCTAATCTCATATAGACACTATTGTCAGCGTGAATATTTTTGTCAATCAGTGACTGTTTGAAAACACGTAGGGCACGTACCTCCAAATGTTCGATGCCCTGGGACGACTTTGAAAACTTGGAGCTACGTGTTTCACAGTGTCACTGACTGAAGAATATTCTATTATTAAGTTAACTTACTCATATACGTGACTGATGACCCTCTTCAATGAATATTTTTGGCGTTGTTTTTGTAGCAAAATTATTTTTAGCAGTAGGCCTCCTCGGTAAGAATATTTTAGCCATTGGCTTGGATTGTCTAGAGGGTTTTCTTCGGGAGTTTAATGGAATACAAAGTGTTGTTCGATGCATGCGAGGGAATTAATAGGCACTTAATCGTACAAATGTATACAGTGAAGTAATGCGTATTTTTTATTCATCTATTGGTTTGACTGTTTAACGTGCACAGCCAGTGCTGCTCAACTACCATCTAGCTATTTTTATGAAGGGCTAGCGCTGCTGAAATATAAAACTACCTATACTATAATACATGCTTTCAATCAGGAACAGTCTCGTTTTGGTGCAATGGCCCGGATGACCCAAGAAAATCCAAATTGGCGACCGTATATGGAATAAGGCCTATTCAACATGGACGGGATAACAATCAATAACAATATTTTAAGTAAATAAAACTATGTGTATAAACCTCGCTGATATAATAGGTGTCTGCAGTTGTCACCTAAACAGACTCAGAGTTTTCTTGCATTTTGTGCCTCCTAAAAGTATCATCTATTGGTAAATTACAGCTCTTTTCGGACTCGAGTGCTCGTTTATCTTATAACAGCACGAGAGATAGATAACCCTTACCTACTTACTGTTGCTCAGGCGCACGTTGCATGCATCAAGATAGTAAATTGTCGCCACTTTGCGATGTGCTGACGCAGGGAAGGAGACGTCCCGTCGTGATAATCTCATCAACTCCCGCGTCCTGCGTAAAATACATTCATGAAAATCAAATCGTGCAAAAAGTCTCGCCAAGTAGCAATTACTCAAGCAACTGGTGATGGTTTTGGAAAAGGTTAGCCGTTTCAGATAACATCCGTTATCTTTCGTCAGTGACACTGAAGAGATCTTATTTCATAGCAGGTTCTACATATTAACGATGTATTAGTATGCAAAGGTGATGAAGACAATTTTAGCACTCCAATAGGAAACAAAGATAAAACAAGTTCTGACGATGCAAATGTTTAAACAATGCAATGAGTTAATTAGCTCCTGCTGTTTGAATTACAGAAGCTAACGTTTTGCTGTTGTGTGTGTGTGTGTGTGTGGGGGGGGGGGGGGGTGTTGGGTGCTAAATCCCAAGTGCCGGAAAGTTCCATACGTAGGCCTCCATGCACAAGCATGTTTAGGTGCTTAAGTGCTGAAGAAATTTACACCTCGTGCGGTGTAGAATTAGTCATTCCACCCGTTTATACCATCTACCCCAAGATTTAAACGCAGAAGAAGATTGCACTACTCGACAGAGGACCATACATTACGTCAGAAAATGGCCGTTCTGATTGATTAGTTTCACTTTGCCTCTTGAGAATCTGCTCAAGCGGACCTGGTGAAAGCATCTTGAAAAACGTTACGTCATATATTAGCGAGTGATAGTACCCATGTGTGTAGGGTTGCGTCTATTCTATTCCGGTGCTGAAGAATGCGTATTGATGAAACAGGTTCTACATAGTTGGTTGGAACTTTGCTATATAACCGCCTCCATATTAACTACGGGGAAATCGACACATGTTGAGTATGTCTCGACACGTTAGCAGATCTTCAACATGACATAAGCAATATTTTTTTGTTGATTTCATTTTGTTCTGCATCTTTTCTTTGAATATACATATACGTTTACCATGTACACATGCAAATTGTATGATACATAGTCGTATATATGAGTACCTGAGTGATCATAATACCCCTGTCACATTATACACGATCTTCGGGCTTATCGATGGAAGATCGGCCATATTTAAGATTGACAGAGGGTTTGCGCGTATTTTTCACCTGAAAACCGTCTCAGTCACATACAAGTCATACTTTTTACCTTGTACAATTGTTGTGCAATAAAAGTTATTATTATAAGCAAGGCTCGGGCGATTGCCGCAGAATCGTCGTCCGATCGATGTTCGCCAAATATGACAGGGGTATGAATGTTGCATAAGCCGCATGTGTCAAGATAGTCTTGGTTAGTTCGATGACATGTGGTTTCTCAGAATTCTTGCTATTTGACGAATGTACCACATACAGGCGTAGCTGGTCGAATGTCTTACATGAAACATATCTCATCGAGATCCCATTTTATGTCACCTATTATATGGCACTCCAGAGAATACATTTGACCAATTTTGATGCCTTGGGGAGTCCTATAATGGTGTGTCTTCTCTACGTCCTACCTGGAGATAGGAAATTGGAAGATTGTTGAGACGTTCACAGTCTAGGTTTTCCAATTACGCACGAGACCATTACTACGTAGGTATTGGCTATATCTCTTTATCAGTCCTTCAAATGACTCGCTCTCACAACGAGAGGGCTCTTTGCAAATTGGACAACATCTAAAAGTCGTTTTACAGCTAGAAGGAATGTTTATGGTTGGAGTTGTCTAAATGGCCAGTTACTTGTACTTGGTCACAGAGTCGACATAGATATACAAAGGAGCCATAGTATTCACACAATTAAAGAATTGTATGAGACATACAAGAGGAACACAGCTATTATAGGAAATCTAAATTGGTGCAAATGGCTAGAGATATAGAGTCGACATAGATCCACAAAAGTGGTAAAGCATTCATACAGTTTGAGAATTGTAAGAGACATAAAAGAGGAACGTACAGCTATATAGTAACTCTATTAGAGTAGTTCAACATCAGAAATGGGATGGCCCACCCTTTATGACAGACGAAAGTTGACACACCTGGTCCTGTTTTATAAAGCCATCAACAGTCTTGTAGCCATACCTATTCACGACTATCTCATCAGAAACAAATCCCCGACAAGACACATATAGAGCTAACTATCTCCCTAAAACAATCCCGGAGTGGAATGGTGTCACATCACCGACACCGAACTTCTTCAAGTTGGGACTGGCCCAATACATGCCTCCTCCCCAACCCCTAAAATGTAGGTATAGAGAAGTAGTGCGGCCATCACATCACAACTTCCTTTTATTATTTGCAACTCGCTTCTTTGTAACTCTACTCACTATTTTGTTCCAGCACCACTACCATCACCCACCGCACTAGTACCGTGCACCTCTTGACACTTTGGTGGGATGCCTTTTATAATGGGGCTTTGCTAAGTAACGTATAGAATAGAATCTTTTTAGTAAACGTGATCTGCACTACTTATACCGTTTTTTGCATATTGCAGTCTCTACCACTGAAGTGCGATGGTTTGTGTTAGGCTAAGCATATATGGATGGTGAGAAATCGAAGAAGGAATGCATTAGGTTTGTGCAGGTGGTGCAAAATGGTCGGGTGCCTAGGCTAGCACACGCATTATTGAAAGGTAACGACTTCGATTCCTGGAAGGAACAGCACACAGGTTTTCTCTGACTCCAACAAGGTGTTAATGGTTGAGGTTGTATCTCACTGCACTTGAGGCACCCGTGAAACACTGCGGGGTTCGTTCACTGCAGCACTGTTGTCTTATTTCCGCCGATTTTTAAAATATTTTAGATATTACTTAGTACGTAAAAAGTATGACATGGAAGACAACAAAATACATAAAACATGAGAAAATTCGTTCTTAGTAATCTTTCGAACCCCGCAGCGCCACAACGGTGCCCCATGGTGCAGTAACATCCACTTTGATCTGACTTCATCTGGTGGGGTGGGGTGGTGAGTAGGCGATGGATGGAGAGTTTTGGCCTCTGCCTTCCAATAATAAGTTACTCTTAACACACTGGCCCTATGGCCTCAAAACGTACACGGCTGCTTTTACATTATGCATGTTTGGTCTGAAATGCTACCGTTGACTGCAGATTAGGAGATTACATAAACAATACTGTACATAGCCGAAACATAGCAATCCCCTAAACAAGTATGGTGGAATTCTAAAAGTTGAATCTAAAATTCGCACATACCTTTGCAAAGCACAGCTACAACCCGGCCAAGGAGATATTCGTAGCGACTGCTGTTCCCGGCTGTCAACTGAGGTGGTACAGAAAAACCTGATTGTCTGCCTGTATTTTGGACCACATGGTGGGTGGTATATATTTGTCACGACACATTCATTCTTTTCTTGTAATATTGGCTGCTGCCATATAGGAATACATTTATTTTTTAACCCATTTTCGTGGAATATTCCCCCCTTACGTTTGGCAGACAATGTATATATTGAGAAATATATATATATATATATATATATATATATATATATATATATATATATAGAGAGAGAGAGAGAGAGAGAGAGAGAGAGAAGAGAGAGAAGAGAGTGAGAGAGAGAGAGAGAGAGAGAAAGAGGGGGATTTCAAATGGACGCCGATTCAAGACTTCAATATAAGAACATTTTCACTCTAAGTCAAACAGGCAAAGGAAAAAAAAATGCAAACACCTCGTTTGGGGAGCTGATATTTCTTCTAATGGTCCGTGCATCTAGCTTTCTCCATGCGCTTTTTGAATGATGTCTTAACCCTATTCAGACCGGGCTTTTTTGGTCATCCCTGGACCGGGGGGGGGCTTTTGAGGCCCTCCACTTCTAAGTCCTCTAACTCTTGAACGACGTGTTGTAGGGCCACCAAATTTTTAGGACATGATATCGACATAATATCTGACAAGTATTCGACGTTTGACGTTACGTTGACGTAAGATGACGTAATTATGACGTCATCAATTTGATTGTATTGGCTGGACCCATGAAAAAAGGGTATTCTCAGAAAACTTCACGTTATACTACGAAAATGTAACAACAAGTGCAGATAGAATAATAATGTTTATTACAACTTGTATTGTCAATAGCAACATCGATGACGTCATAATGACGTCATAAAATGACGTCATGCATATCTAAGATACGAGTTAGGCTCCGCCATATTATATCCACCACCTTGAATTTTTAAAAATACTTTTTTTGCAACAAATAATCACAAAGGGCAATGGAAATAGACTAAATTTATTCATTTAGTTGGTTTTTGATGAAAAAATACCAGGTAGTTACAAATTTTAAGGGATAATTAGCTTGTTATTCTTGATCTGGCCATACGGTCCGCCATCTTGGATTTTGGGCTGATGACGTCATCAAATTAGCATAATTTATGCATTTATAATTATGAAAGATATGCTAAATAATATAAGATTTTATCTATGTAACAAAAAAGCAGTAATATTGCAAATAAATGTGAAAAATACATTGTTAGAACCAAAAATAGTGATTTTTGGCAAAACTGCCTGTCAGCAAACGGTTGCCATGGCAACACGAAAAAATTTACAATTTGTCAAACTTCGTGAAATTGTTGCCAACGATATTTTAGGAAAACTCACCAAATTTGGTGGCTTTAGCGTAAGGCGTTCTGGCGTTATAGGACATCGAAGTTGGCGCGGACCTCAAAAGCCCCCCCCCCCGTCTGAATAGGGTTAAATAAACTGGACGATATGTAGCGCCACGTTAATCGCCACAAATGAATATACGTCCCGCAATGCGTAGAACGGATATACCTAGGCCATGCTTGATAAAGATCAATTTTTAGGGTACATGGCATTATCCATCTCTGGCAAACTTCACGGCACCATAATTGTCCAATGTTGGCTCGAAATCAGTGATTGCACGATAGTGGTGTACTAATAGTTGCACCTTTGAGCAGATGAAAGATACTCATTAAGAAATAGTCTATTAGAGTTAGAGTCAATTTCACATTACCAAGAGGGTGTTTCTTGCCTTTTATTCCAACATTTTGGAAATCTTTATAACATTCTAATTGTGAATAGTAACTGTTTAGAACTGTTTATAAAATATTTTCTACAGTATTCAAACATGTTAGAAACATTTCTAACATCAAAGTCATTATTTCTGATAGTTTCAAAACAGTTACAACATAGATTCATCATTTGTGATCACATGTGATCACATGTTCGAACATTGAAACAAAATGATGAAACTGGGTCAGTGGGCAATTCACACATCCCTGCCAAGTACAGGAAATTATGTCTGTCTCACAGCTTCTCACAAAAGACTCACCAGTGTATACTGAAGAGAATCTAAAAATACAAGACCCAAACAAAAGGCCCAGCTTAGCAGCTTGGTTTATGGGGCTGATAAAAGATTCTATGGAGGGGAAAAATGACGCAAATTGTTGGAACATTTCAGAACATGTTCCAACAATAACAAAAACACATAGCTGTTTCTAAATTGTTCTAAATAAAGATATTTGTATTATTACTTTCCCAATGTTTCCAACATATATAGATAGGTTCCTTATCCGTACAATGCATCCTTATCCTTAGGAGTTAAGACGGAACATTCATGCAATGTTTAGCGCCTATAATTCGATTTGCAAATTTACAACAGGTAACTTATGATCCACTGCTCATCAAGTCACGTGTGCTATCTACTTGACGTGACGTCTTAGAAGCAATGGACAGCTCATTCTTTGACAAAGACTGGAGATGATCAATCGACAATTGGTTAAATCTGATCTTTTGTGTTCAGTTCAACATTTTCAGAATTGGTCCATGTAAGTAGTGGTATCGTACTGCACTTGGAGCACCGGTGGGGCACTGCGGTGTTCGTTCACTGCGGCGCTGCTATGTTATTTTCGTCAATTATTTTATCATTTAGACATTGTGTTACATGTAAAAGTATGACTTAGAAGAAAACAAATACACAATAGAAAATTATTTCGTCTAGTAATCTTTCGAACCCCGCGGTGCCGCACCGGTGCTCCAAGTGAAGAGAGATACCACCTTTAGCACATCGAAATTAACAGAATCAGGATGTTTCCACTGACTTAGAGGTGTTGATCATCACACGTCTATGGGCTTGACCACAAGGGTTACTAGAAACGTGCTTTAGGCATACTAGACTTGCCAGCACCCCAGTGCCATTGCGGGGGAGGTAGTAAGCCAGGTCGTCTCATTTTTATAACGTTCTACACGGAACTGGGGTTGTTGACGTCATGGAAAGATTACGTACATACTTCAGACGGAAATGAAAAACCAGTGAACGGCGTTTCAAGTGGAAGGTAATAAATCACGAACGGCATTGAATATATATCAGCGACTTGCATCCTTGCTTCCAATGGCATATACATAAATACTATATACAGTATATCAGCGACTTGCATACTTGCTTCCAATGGCATATACATAAATACTGTACACAGTATATCAGCGACTTGCATCCTTGCTTTCAATGGCATATACATAAATACTGTACACTGTATATCAGCGACTTGCATTCTTGCTTCCAATGGCATATACATAAATACTGTACACAGTATATCAGCGACTTGCATTCTTGCTTCCAATGGCATATACATAAATACTGTACACTGTATATCAGCGACTTGCATTCTTGCTTCCAATCATTATGGCATATGCATGAATACTGTACACTGTATATCAACAACTTCCACCTTTGCTTCCAATGACATATGCATAGATCCTGTAAATCGTAAAATGCTCGCAGTGGTTTTATTTCATCGCTGGTCTCTGATAATGTCGTCGCACTTTACTGTTTGCGGAAACCAGATATGAAAGTTTACGTTGATGAATATTACCAATGCTGTTATGCTGTTGAGTCATATTTGGTAGTTATTGTCTTTTATATCATTCTCTCCGATTCCTCAAACTAGCTTCCAGGCAATCTGGTTTTAGATCCTAGCTATCATTTTTGCGAAATCATTTCATTGCGAATTTAATTCTGCTCTTTTTAAATCAAAGAACTTACTTAAGCCAAGAGGTTACAAACGCAAATGTTCAATTCTTCCTTCTTCAGTGAGATACAGCCACCAGAAAATCAAATTACAGTATTTACAATACTTCATATTAAGTAATATGTTATGTATCTTCTGCATAAGAACATGTTTATGAAATAACATGTTGCACAAATACAAATGTTGCTGAAATAGTGAAAGAATTATATAGTCAAACCATTTCATTATCTCCCATCCATCTCTGACTGCACAATATTTTGACAGCTTCTAAATATATTTTGTTGTCAACACCTCATTGTTAAACACATAATGATGCATATAGATTCATTCCCCAAGTCCCCAACGTGTGCCAGATAATCAAATCTAACTGAAAAGTTTATATCCATGTTAGCTCATACTAACTTTAAATGCCAGGGTAGAATATTAATTTGCCAAACGCAGTTAGATACCACATGTCTGTACCACAGGGGTTACTTCATAAGCAGTCAAACTGTCCTGATTGTTCAAAGCTAATGTTTGCTGATAACTTCATTAGAATTTGCCAATTATCACATGAAGCCTTTGAGCACATGCATCTCCCTCTGGTGCAAATCGTTGTTTACTTTCAGAGCAATTAAGACATTAAGCAGAGTCATCAGGGGAGTGAAACATGAGGTTGAAAAACGTGATTGAAAATTAAGGTGGTATCTCACTGCGCTTGCGTCAAGCTTGCGTCCCTGCGGGGTCTGTTCACTACGTCTCTGTTTTGTTATTTTCTCCGATTCTTTATGATTCAGATATTGCGTAATACTTTAAAGTATGACTTGGAAGACGACAAAATACACAAAAATTAAGAAAATTCGTTCTTCATCTCTGAAATTCGTTGAGTATCTTTTGAATCTCGCAGTGACGCAAGCGTGACGCAAGTGCAGTAAGATACCACCTTTAAGGTGCACTCTCACTTTACTTGCGTCAAGTTTGCGTCACTTCGGGGTTCGAAAGATACTCAACGAATTTGATAAAATATAAAATTTTCTTACTTTTATTGTGTATTTTGTCGTCTTCTAAGTCATACCTTTACGTCTTACGCAATATCTGAATTATAAGAAATCAGAGAAAATAACATAACAGAGACGCAGTGAATGAACCCAGCAGTGACGCAAGCGCAGTGAGAGTGCACCTTTAGGAGAGGAACACATAACTCTCATATGATATTTGGTGGCTGATTTTTTTCAAATTAGAATCACTGTATTACAATTACCAACTAAACCTCATTTTTGACCAACTCTCGCCCGTTCCCGTTAGACCGTGCTCTCGCGAGAGTAGATTTCAAAATGGCGCCCGAGTTAGGAAGGGAGACAATGTTGAAATTGCGGATGTTTCAACTAATGTTTTAGGTGCTCTATCCGTTTGTTAAACAGCTTCACTTGCATTTTCATGTAACACTGAAAACCAAAACTCATATGCTTTCTGTAGAGCATTATATGAATAGTTCTAATTACTTAGCCTCCTTGACTAAGCTAATGATGTCTGCACACAGAACGGTCCATTAGCCAGGAGGAAGTTAAAAGCAAGATCAAACGTACATTATTCGTACAGCCCAACAAAATGCCTTTGAAAATGGCTCCAGAGGAAGCTACCAGTTGTCGTGTGATCTTGCAGCTGTGCTTCCTACAAAAAAATGTTTGACGATCGATACCAGGCACCGTGTGTTTGAGTTAAAATTATTTTAAGAAGCCCTTTGATAAAGCTCAGTATCACCGGACTTTTGCCATTTTGCTTCCTTCAGACGTTTGTTAATAAGCAACCGTGCGTGGTATATCTGGTCACATGATGGGACGAAAGTTATCTCCTAAAGAAAAGTTGTCTACACATCAAACGTCTCATCCACCCTTTGCATTCTAGAAGATATGGCTGTTTTCTAATTTTAACTTTTGCCATGTAATTTGAGCCATCTCTTTATTCAAAAATTGTCAGATTCCTTTATTTGGAGGCCTTTATGCGTTGAAATGGACCATTCATAAATCGCTTCTTGTATTCAGAAATTGCAGACGTTCCTTTCATTCAGCATCATAGCACGTACAGCGTAGGTGTCATTGCGTGGTGAATGATGTTAATACCTGTTGCCGTCCCTAGTCTCTGTCAATAAATCACACTATCATAGGTGTGAGGCCTAGAAGCAAAGAGGGGTCACTACACAAGGCCATGTGACAAGGCATTTTTCATTAGGTGCTTATGTTTCATGATGTTGCATATTTAAAGTTTAATCTTTTTAGTGTTTTCTTGCATTGTACTTATCGTTGTCATTTATCCGTCTGTATTTCATTGTATTTCATGCGTTTTGATGTCTGGAGAAGACTGGCTGTATTGCTTGGTACCACATGTTTTACTTTCCATCCATCGTACCCAATGTTGAATCCTAATAAACGTAAACAAAGAGGCGGCTTGGTATATAACGGCTATGGTAGTTTTGAAGCTAGTACTCCTTTACCACTTTCAAATACTTGAAAAAAGCAAGGAACACTCTTTCAATCTCCAAATCCACAGATATCCTAGACTGCGAACCCCGCTGGTTCAAGGAGCTAGAGAGGCAATATATTAGAGAATTTAGAATCCAAAATTAAACAGAAAATTGTTTTTGACATTCAGGGCATGGCGCTTCCAGTCCCACCAGACACAGTTAACTTCTTTACTCAAACAACAGGACCTAATTGACTCATTTGCATAAAAGTTGTATTGACTTTATCTTACCTTTGTTTCCTATTGGTCTATCTTATAAAATTTGCACCATCTCCTTTACATATCAATTAACAGTTGGGGTATAAAACCTGATAATAACCTTCAACAATATATCCTCGTTGTCACTGATGAAAAGTAGTGGATACTACCTGAAACTTCGGAACGTTTTCAAAATCATATCCAGTTGCTTGAGTAATTGCTACTCGGTTGCAGCATTCAAGTAGTCGAGAAGCTGCATTTTCGACCCATCACCGAAATCCCCTCCCCTCCTCCTCTCTCTTATCACAGGTTCTCACTTGCGTCAATGCACACCTGTGGATTGATTATCCAGTGTTCCGGGATATCCGATAAGCCTTTGTCGAGTAGCCCCCAACCCCCAAACCATCATTTTTATCTCCACCAATATCTCACAACACTTCTCACAGAGCCGGGTGTACAGTTACAAAAAATCATTTTAGTCCCTGGGTGACGAAACTGCCAACAAGTCCTTAGGACATTGTTGTTATCAATGAAATCTTAGGTATAGACTTTGCTATTTGTAGTGGACAAATCCTCGATATTGATTAGAAGTCACATCTATCGACTTTTGTGTATAATCTATTCGTCTAGTTTATGTTTGCCTTGGAGGAACTGAAAAATTGTGCTAACTACGACAGCGTTGTGTGATCGTGCTAGATAACACGACATAGCAATAACCATAACAATGAGCTGCTACATTTACGTCACACAGTTCTCAAAGTGCTCACAACATTTATTAATTATTAACAGGATTATATCTATCTAGCAATTTCAGATGAAGCGAAAAAACAGTAGAACAACTTAGAAGCCAGACTGTCACCCAATTGTTAACATGAATACACAATTACCATTGCCGAAAAGCTGATATATCCGATTCCTCAAGATGAAGAAAAACAGTAGATCACGTATCAGTAAATAATATCATCAGGTTGGTAAGTTACGTAATCACAAAGTTCTTGATACATAACAATGGATTTTATTAGGAGCCAACGTTTCGAAGACCGTCTGTCATCTTCGTCATGAACCACGGTTGGGTGGGGTGGGGGGGTGTGGGGTGGTGGTTATAGACTTAGTCATGTTTGGGACAGCATTATTGAGAACTGAAAATCGTTTCATCATTCTTATCAATATTTATGTATGTGACTTTACACTCGGCACCGCAAGAACTTTGTGATTTAGTACATCGCGTAGTTCTCAACATATACTACATCCATTGATGTCGGTATGCTCCTTCATGTAATCAAATCTATTATGCACAAGGGCTAGTTGATCAACTTTGAAGCGAAAACATTTTCTTAACATAAACATTACTCACCTGTTAACGTTGAAGTCGATGGTCTACGAAGAGCTTCAGAACTTCTGATCGGATTGTTCGTGATTCAATTTGTTATTACTCAGCACTGCTTCCAAGTACCTTCTTCCCCTGTGTAAAATACAGCTTTCACAAATTACACCAAATAGCAATGATGAAATAGGAGCTTGCTTTCGTGGCGATCTTGCTATCTGCATAAAAAGCATATTCCTGAAGCAATGTTAGGAGATCAACACGTGGAATGGAGCCCTGTAGGCATGGACACCTGTATTGAAATCTGTCTGAAATCATCCGTGGGGATAAGTCTTTTTACTGCGTAGCCATCATTCACTTTCATGTGCTCCTACATGAAACCAACAGACTAAATATACCAAGACAACAAGGTGTGATGATTTCATATCTCATTGAAAAGTCTAACCTCTTACAAAATGTGGCACCATTTATAGATGTCCGCAGTTTCGTTCCTACAAATGTTAGCCAGCCATGTTTATATAATAATTACGGGAACATTCGGGGGCTTTACTGCACCAAAAGCCGAATTTGCGGGGTGGAAATCGTGTTTCACGTGCTTGCAGATTCGAATTTTCCGGGACTTTACAGGTCGTGGTGATCTACCCACACCTTCTGTCCGGGGCCCGGTACTTCCTGGGAATTGTCGGAAGTGCAGCACTTATCTGTGCAGGACGTGGCGGGCCCCGCGAATACCCGTGCAGCCAGCGTGAAATCTATAGGCTCTTACAAAGATTTAGATTTTAGTTTGCACAAGGCTTTCATTTTAGTATGGGTCTCCGCCAGTCTTTTTTCCTCATAATTCTGAATGTTCTATATTGTTAGTATGATAGTTTGCTTTGAGTGTTTTTAATGCGAAATTTCTATTTATACATTATTATTGGTTTGCCGCTTCAGCACGCACCAACAAGCCTGTGGCTATTATAAAATACAAATGGAATTTGGCATGTACATGTAACAATCAATAGCGATATTCTAAGTATACTCAAAAAGTATGGTATATAAATGGTTCATAACAGTGTCTGATTGGAAAGAAGGTAAAATTGACTGAGTAGGCATAATTAAAAGTCATAAAGCTCAAACAAAGTTTAGAAATAAGTTATGAAATACACCATGTGGTCATACGTATAGTATTCCTGATTCAGTTTCGACATACACGTCATATCATTTTTACATCCAGACGTTTCTGTCTGCAACTGTACAAGCAGCATCGATAATCTGAATGATGTATAAGGCACTTGGGAATGCCAAATGGTGAACAAAAAACTATCCACAAGGAACATGAAAATATAATGATAAAATACTCTACCTTGTTTAAACATTCATGTCACTATACCACATATAAAAGACAACTAAATCGTATACAATAGAATTCAGTTAATTGCACAGCGGATAATCGCACACTTGTTAATTGCACGAAATCCTCAAATCCCGTGGTGGTGCGGTCCAGCTTGATAACTACGCTTTGTTGCACCATTCGGATAACTGCACGAAATGCAGTTGCAAATGGGGTGTGCAATTAAGCGGCTTCTACTGTACTTGGTTATCGATAAAACATCCATGGGACAGCTGATTGTGATAATGATGACATTCGCCATATACATAACTGTGACTGAGAAACTCAGCAATCCGCCAAGAAAGAAACTGTAATTACCGTAAAATAAATGAGCCCATGCACATGCACAAGATAACAACCATACTGACTGATGAGTGAGTAAAAGACGAGGTATATCACAGAGACAGTATGTACAAAAGCAATATATAATGAAGACCGATCAGTACGGTTCCCTCAAATTGTTTTTATAGCCCCCTCCCCCAACTTCCTTATAGGTCCTTTCTCTGATACAGCGGATATAACCAATTGGCGATGTGCGTAGTAAATGAATGACGTAAATTGGACCATTAGATATAACAATTCGCAATAAATATCTCTGTGGCTAGACATGATTATTTACAGTGGTGGTGTTACTTTTATGCTACCTGAGAGGGATGATAAAGTACTGATGCTTTGGAGCTCCGGCAAAGTTTATGTTAGAATCAAAGCTTCTTAGGCCATTACGTCCTTCAAGCAATCGAATTTCTGTGCACCCAGTCGCGCATGAGATTTAGAGTCTGCATTGGATACCACCTATTAAATCTACCACATGTGGCCTTATTCCAAAATACAACGAAATATATTTCACGGCTGTACTATGCTTCAGCAATCTGTGTATATCAGCTGTACCAAAGAACAGATATATACGGAGATTTATGGTCAAGCTTAAACAAACTAATGGATTGGAACGTGTGCCTGGCGCCTGCAATGGTCGTGTTCGTATTGACAAAATACAGCATGTCAAGAATCGTCGATAATGTTGGCTAAGGGGCCTGGTAAAACATGCTAACTGGAACCATAGATAAAACAATTTTACACCTTGAAGTACGGTATGCAGGAAAACTATTGACAGCTAGTGTTGAGGATTGCTAACACAAAGGTCCCTAAAGAAAAATAAAGTCTACCGTATTTCGTCATGTTGACAGTTGTTAACAATTGGGTGACAGTCTCGCTTCTAAATAATTCTACTGTGTCTTTTTTTGCTTCACATGAAATTGCTCGATAGATATAATCCTGTCACCAATGAATGAAATGTTGTGAACACTTTGAGAACTGTGTGACGTTATTGTAGCAGCTCATAGCGTATTGACTTGAGAGTTGACAAGTAGCGATGTTTTGGAGCTCTGGCAAACGTTATGTTAGAATCAAAGCTTATTACGCCATTACGTTCGCGCATTAGATATAGAGTCTATCAAATCTACTTACGGGCTTATTGCAAAATACAACAGAACATATTTCACGGCTGTACTGTAATTCAGCAATCTGTGTATATCACTTGTACCACAGAACAGATATATACGGACATTTATGGTCAAGCTCAAACAAACTAATGGATTGGAACATGTGCCTGGCGCCTGCAATGGTCGTGTTCGTATTGACAAAACACTGCATGTCAAGAATCGTCGATAATGTTGGCTAAGGGGCCTGGTAAAACATGCTTCCTAGAACCATAGATAAAACAATTTCACTCCTTGAACTACGGTATGCAAGCAAATTATTGACAGCTAGTGTTCAGGATTGCTAAACAAAGGTCCCTAAAGAAAAACCTAGTCTACGTATTTCGTCATGTTGACAGTTGTTAACAATTGGGTGACAGTCTCGCTTCTAAATAATTCTACTGTGTCTTTTTTTGCTTCACATGAAATTGCTCGATAGATATAATCCTGTCACCAATGAATGAAATGTTGTGAACACTTTGAGAACTTTGTGACGTTATTGTAGCAGCTCATAGCGTATTGAATTGAGATATGATAAGTTGCGATGCTTTGGAGCTCCGACAAACGTTATGTTAGAATCAAAGCTTCTTAGGCCATTACGTTCGCGCATTGGATATAGAGTCTATCAAATGTACTTACGGGCTTATTGCAAAATACAATGAAAAATATTTCACGGCTGTGCTTCAGCAATCTGTGTATGTCACCTGTACCACAGAACAGATATATACGGACATTTATGGTCAAGCTCAAACAAACTAATGGATTGGAACATGTGCCTGGCGCCTGCAATGGTCGTGTTCGTATTGACAAAACACTGCATGTCAAGAATCGTCGATAATGTTGGCTAAGGGGCCTGGTAAAACATGCTGCCTGGAACCATAGATAAAACAATCTCACTCCTTGAACTACGGTACGCAGGCAAACTATTGGCAGCTAGTGTTCAGGATTGCTAACACATAGGTCCCTAAGAAAAATGAAGTCGCCATCACGTTTCTGTGACTAAGAATCATTGTTGGATCGGTCCGGAAATACCGCCGGGACCTGAAAAAAATTAGTGGGTCGGATGTTGGGCGGAGTCGAAATGGAACAAACTATACTGTTAGGCGTTCACGTGTTTTGTGGCTTACATATCCAAGAAAATAACAAGAGCGAAGCAGAGGAGTCTTGATAGTTTTTTTTTACTCAGTTTCCAACGTCAAACGTTAAACATGGTCTAAAACAGAGGCAGGTGGTGTTGCAACATGAAGATAAGATTTTAACCGCCAATGGACATCGGATTCTCCACTTTACAGATTCCTTTGTAGCGAAATGGAGCGTTGTTTTGAGTATAAATAAGTACACAGATAATTGCCTTCGTTAGAATGTCAGAAGATTATGGAAACGGCTTAGTCAGGACTTTTTGGGTCTATATGTAGGTAAATGCATATAACTCAAAAAGTTGTGGATGGATTTTGATGGTATTTTGTAGGTGTATAGCAGTTGTGAAAAAAAGTCAAGGTCAAAAATGGTATACCTGACGTTTTTTCTACTGGTCACCAGGGAGCTTTGTACGTAAGTACGTTTGTCTGTGAACAACATAACTCAAGATGTTGTTGATGCATATATATGATATTTAGGGGGAAGGTAGGGTCAGAAAAAGGAAGGTCAAGTTCGAAAATGGTTTACCTGGCGTTTTCCTACTGGTCTCCAGGGAGCTTTGTACGTAAGTGCGTTTGGCTGTAAACAACATAACTCGAGATGTTGTTGATGGGTATTATTGGACTTTGGTGGATAGGTACGAGTCACAAAAGGAAGGTCAAAAATGGTGTTCCTGGCGTTTTCCTACTGGTCCCCAGAGAACTGTGTGGGGCTATTTTAGCAGCTCATAACGTATTGAATTGAGAGATGATAAGTAGTTATGATTTGGAGCTCTGGCAAACGTTATGTTACAATCAAAGCTTCTCAGGCCATTACGTTCGCGCATTAGATATAGAGTCTATCAAATGTACTTTGAGGTTTATTGCAAAATACAACAGAACATATTTCACGGCTGTGTTGTACTTCAGCAATCTGTGTATATCAGCTGTACCACAGAACAGATATATGTGGACATTTATGGTCAAGCTCATACTGACTAATGGATTGGAACATGTGCCTGGCGCCTGCAATGGCCGTGTTCGTATTGACAAAACACTGCATGTCAAGAATGGTCGATAATGTTGGCTAAGGGGCCTGGTAAAACATGCTGCCTGGAACCATAGATAAAACAATCTCACTCCTTGAACTACGGTACGCAGGCAAACTATTGACAGCTAGAGTTCAGGATTGCCAATACAAAGGTCCCTAAGAACCGAAGTCCCCGTCACGTTTCTGTGGCTACGAATTAAACCCCCAATCTATTATGTTTGACAGATCACTTAATCAGTTTCAACGATTCTTTAATATCAAATTTTGTGTGTGATGCCATTTTAGTCATATCTTTAAACTTCACATTGTATTCCGATTGTAACATGAAGGGTAGCATGAATTTGGTATAAGGTGGTGCCACAATACACAGTGCCACACTGGTGCCCCCGCACTGGGGGCACTAGTGTGGCACTGTGGGGTTCGAAGATTACTGAACGAATTTCAGAGATAAAGAACAGATTTACTTACGCTTGTGTATTTTGTTGTCTTCTAAGTCATACTTTTACGTTTTACGAAATATCTGAATTATCTAAAAAAAATCGGCGAAAATAACATAACGTACAGTGCCGCAGTGAACGAACCCCGCAGTGCCGCACCGGTGCCCCAAGTACAGAGAGTAACCACCTTTAGATCGCTTAGAAAATTCAGCGTGATCGCCGTCTAGTGTAAGGGGATCTATGTGTTTTGAACTTGACTATAACCTTCTTATTGCTTCACAAAACATGTAATATGCTGTTTTTAAGTTGAATGAAATTTGTTTGCTTCATCAAATTTTTTTAAACTTTTCTCTACCACTGTGCAAAGGTGAAAAGCCATGCTTTCCAATATGATAATATATTCAATCTGTGAAATGACAAAAATATCTAATAAAAGGTAACATTGTTTCTTTCAAGTCCTGCAACCAGATAACAGAAATCTGGCTTATTTCGACGGTTACTATTTTAGGCAGTCACGATTTATACTATTGAATTTTACGCACTGTTGACTACATCCTCCAGGCGTGCTATCATTTTATCAGCAAAACTTGTTAATGTACGCACAAAATGGGAATATAATGAATTAGAATGCTAACCCAAACTTGTATGCCAGGGGAACTGTCACTGATAAATTATTACTGAAACATGCTTTGAATTTTGCTGCTGTCAGCAATTTGAAACTTTTAGATCCATGCTAGCTGAATGCCATTTTCTGCACTCTCCTCTGCATTACACATCAATTCCCATTGCCTTTAATGATAAGACCTAGAAAATGTTGTGTTTCCTGTCTCAGTTCCAAAACAAGATAGGGCCGGTAGATAGGGGTTATCTTTTTTTTTTCTTAGCGCTTTTAGACTGCCCACCCCAAAAAGGGGCCAGGGTCAACAGGATTTTCTAGGTTAGGTCAAGAAACAGGAAACTCAACATGTTTTTCCAAGGCCCAACGAACTGTGGTAGCAATTTGAAACAAATGGTATTTGACTTTTGGGTTAAACGGTTTAGAAAGGGTCGTCAGTCAATCCATCTGCGAGAGAAATAGTTCTCGGGACAAAGGAGCTGTTGGCCGAAGACAGACAGTGGACAAATAAATAAAGACAGATATATTCAGAAAGCGTCTTGTTTGGAATCAACAAGCACTTCATAAACTATCCCTACACACTAGCTCATTGTAGTTTTTTTAAAGTAAGAAAAGTTAGGTACTTAGACTAGTACGTTTACAATTCACAACTATTGTACAGTGAGTAATAAAACGTACTTGTGTCACATGGGTAAGGGTACATTTGACAAACACAAGGAAGCTAGTGCAGTTGTATGAAAGGGACACTGGTCCAAAATTGCCTATGTAAGGGAGTGAAACTAGTTGATGACCTGAGAGATTCGTCAATCTGGCATATATCTTAAAAGGTTTGCACCCTAGCTAAAAGCCCCTGCATTGAACTAGAAACGTCTGCGAAAGTCACTACGGTTTTACATACTATACCCCAAACACATCGCTAATTGGTGTTTTTAACAGTGTGTTTTTCACTGTTTTGCGTTCTACATTCGCTAAGACTTTAAGCTCCGTAAAAGCCCCTCCGACCTATTTAAGGCACCAGCATTATCAGTCTCACTTGACCTATCTTTTACCAAGTTGATGTTTCTGGGTCCCATTTAACCGAATACTGTCAATGCAGAAACTTTCGTAGTGGTTTAATGATCGCGATTTTCGCTTTCCCGCGAACGCCGAACTTAAAACCACCGCGAACATTTTTCCATGGCAGTAAGAGACTACAGTGCATGTTTCTACCGTGAACTTAAAACCACCACGAAATGTCTTTTTTCCCGCTACTACGAAATTAAATCCGCGCAAACTTGAATGTATTTACAGTTTATTCCGAGCACACTGTTATTTCTAATGTATGGACTACAGACGACATATATCGACGAGGACATATATTGACGGGATAATCAAGGGCCCAGACTGGTTGTTGAGTCAACGGGAAGGAGTGCTTCATCAATTAACATCCCACCTGGAAGGCAGTCTCGCTGCTAACTGAGCTGTGATCTATCAGCTATCCAACAAAGCGCTCATTCATTTCATTTTTACGCTTCACCAAAATCAAAGTAGTTACTCAAGCAACTGGACACGAAATCATATCCAGTTGCTTGAGTAACTGCTTTTTGACGCGTCCTATTACCTGTAGGTCTATCGATGAATTTGTACGCATTGTGTTGTTCTGCTGTCTTTTCAGTTATATTTTTTAAAAATATTTTGCATTATATTCTACTTATGAAGACGATAGTCGGATTGAGAAGGGATTGGGACCTTATCAACGCTACAGATTAAAATATAGAATGTGAGATCGCTTGGCGTAATCGGCAGCGCTTTGGGCACAGGCACAAGAGTACGAGTACCTAGCTTCGGCTAAGACCGTACCGTCCCCCGAATAGAACGTCAAATTGAGGTCCTGTGTTCGGGGAGAGCCACACCTCGAACACGTTAACGAACCCACAGCATTTAACGAAAAGAGTAGGGGTCCTTTCCGTTGTGAGCGGATTAAACCTTACAGTCTGGTCTCCAGTTTGACATCTTACAAAGGTGATAGTCACCTGTTATGTCAATCCTTCCACAGTCAAACTGAATACGTGAAATATACATGTGCCGTCCCAATGTTTCGTGCCAATTGGATTACAGCAAGTCTTGATTCTCAGAGGAGGAATAACAGATCTAAATTCTTTACCTTGATGGAAACGTCTGATACCTTTCTCTTTAATGAAAACTAGTACTATCCAGTTCTTTTTTCAAATACAATTCAATCTCTACAACTGGATAAAAACAGGATATTTATTTCCGGACGTTTCGAGTGACATCCATCACTCTTCTTCAGCTTGAAAGAATGAACTAGTCAGAACATA